>NW_027210814.1:252500-542500 GCF_029030835.1 Brachyistius frenatus | reverse complement strand
AGGCGGAAATCGCTCAACAAATCTTTATCTGAGGTCATTATCTCTTTCATCTTCCATATTACAGAACAGGAAAAAAGACTAGAACAGAAATATATCAGAGGGTATCCGCTATAAACTGACATACTGTACATTGTTACGTAAATTCAGCTCAGTAATTATGAAATTAAATTAGAAGTGCAAGTCTGTGTTTTTTTGCTTTTGTATTGATCAAAAGACATAACTTACTGATGAGTCTTATTGATTCTGCCATTCAAATCTTTAATATTGGGTTTTACATAATGGGGTCATGCTATGATTTCTACGCTTGGACTGGAAGGCGTTTTTGTGCCTTTAAAAACAAACACACAAGTAGACACGTCTCCGCCTCCTTACCCATGGTGAGGATCCAGTGCAATGGCTCGGGGTTCGCTCAGGTCGGTGTTGACGAGGACGCGTCTCTTTGTGCCGTCCACCGAGGCTACGGAGATGGATTTGTCTCCGGAGTCGGTCCAGTACAGGTTGTGTTGGAGCCAGTCCAGAGCCAGGCCCACGGGGGTTTGCAGCGAGGAGTCCAACAGAGGAACCTGCTGGGAAGGGTCGCTGGCCTCGTGGATGAAGGCACTGCAGAGGAAAGGTGAGGCGTTGGTGTGGAAAGGCGGAAATATGGAAGAGAGGGAGGGAGTATTTTGAGGGGATGAGAATACATAAGGGATTATCTACAGCAAACCAGCCATTATTGAAAAATCGATATGAAGTGGAGGGATGTCGAAGGCCTGATGGGCCCTATTTTGTGGTAATGAGTCGGTAAACGGTATTCTTCTCATTACGTGGAACACCACCTAAAGATTTATCATTGTAAAATATTGACTTTTGGTGATAGCATTATGAGCCAAAGGATTTTACTAACTTTTTTAAAACACTACTTTAGTAATGACTTCACTACAACTACACAAGTAAACTGCACTATTCAAGAATTAATGAATGATAATACAATTAAATGTATTGTGTAAAGTGAGCAAGGAATTTCTTTAAGTCATATTAATTTGATAATTTCATATAAATTGAATATATGTGCACATACAGGACAATGACAACTGATACAAGACTGTATACAACGAGTGATTTTCCACTGTGCTGCAACGGCACCGCAGACCAGAGAATGGGGCTGGTGTGGCAGCGGTAGCCTTGGGCCATGCGCTCGGCAGGTTCATCTAAGGGTTAGTGTCCTTCTTAGGTGGACCACTTATCAGAATAGACACGGCCTCACTCGGGGTTCACCCCGCTCGCTAATGATTTGGCCCCGGCATAGGTGCGAGGCGAGGGCGAGGGAGCTGTGCCCCCCCGAACAGGAATTTCAATTTCAGCCTCCCCGGGGACCTTTTTTCTCTTAACATCCATTTCATAAAGAGAACACAGTGCTCCAATTAGAATACACTCTGGGGAGAAATCGTAGTTGGGATAACAATAGGAAGGGTGGAATTAATGTGAAATAATAGCGGGACTGAGCCATTGACTCGGCTGATTGTTTTAGAAACGTCAAAAGACTAAACGAGTAGATTCTCGGTGCAATCAAAAACAGGGAAATCAACAATGCAGGTTTTATCAAATCAAGACTCAACTCATTAAGGCAGAGTTTTGTTTACAGTCAGAAGTTTGACAATCACAGCTGAAACATTTACTATATATGCTCCAATTTCAATAACAACACAAAAAGCGGAGCACCTTTACAATTCCAACTTACATGCGCAGTCATTCACAATGCATGCATTGTAATAGAATAGTATGAATAAAACTCTCCTAGCTATGCTAAGGCTGTATAGCGTTTATGGTTCATGTTGCATTGTGTAAATCCTGATCTGCATCTTAAAGACTTCTGAGTTAAAAAAAAAAAAAAATCCTCAACACTCAAAGTACTATTGAGGCAGATTAAGAGATATCTAAAGGAAACATAAAAGCCAATAACATATTGCTGAGTCTTTTCATGCACTATTGAGGAGACAATTGTAAAGTCATGCTGTTTCCATACCCAAGCTTCGTTAAAGTACAATAAGTACTCCCTTTCTGCACAAAGCCTCAGTCTCTAATCTAAACTGAGGCTTGTGATCTAAATCAAAGGTCAATGATAGCAACACAGGGCAATGTTTCAAAGACTGGGTCCCTGTTCTGTATATCTCTTGTGCCTTGTACTTTGTATCGTGAGTGACATGTTACACTGCCTGCAGGTGGTTTCAACGTGTTTAATGTGCAAAGAAATGTAGTGATGCAGCAGCGAAGGCAGAAGAAGAAGCTGGCAAGTGAACATGGCTGTAAACTATGTCGTTTCTGGCTTCAAAGACACAAAGAGCCTGATTTACTAAAGGTTTGCGTGTGTAAAAGCACGTGAAAACTTAAAAAAATACCCAAGCTGATCTACTAACGACATGCTGTCAGGACCGCCTCTTTCAAATGTGCAATTTAACACACATTGTCCATTTTGCGTCTTTTCCTGAATGCATATGTGATATTGGGCGTTTCTACTTGAACGTGCAAAATACCGGGAGGGGAAATGCAAATACATAAATTTAGCACACGCAATGATATTTACTAAACCTGAAAGTAGAAATAGGAGAAGTGACTGCATGTTTATTTTAGTGTGACTGAAAGGAACGTATTAATCAGGTGCAGACATTAAGCTGCTCTTATTAATGAGGTGAGAAGGAGACACAGCGGAAACCAAAGAATGCGTAGGGAACGTGGTTTTACACCCGTGGAAACATTTTTCATGTCAGAGGCAAAAATTATTTAGACATATCGTCTGTCAAACGATGACAAGTTATTGAATGAACTGAATGATGATTGACGGCCGACAACAAGGAGAAGCCACACAATACCAGAAATGACAGAAATTCTTACGACTCAACATTTTCCTGCCTCTGGTTCATTCCAGCGTATCTCTGCTTGGATATCCCACCCAGTCCCATTATTCAGGTGTGCTGTCACAGGCCCTGAATGTGTCCCGCAGAATTCACAATTTCTTAATTTCAATAGGATCAGATTTCCTTTTCCTTTTGCGGTTGTTGTTTTTTCATGGGTGGAATCACTTTAACATAAGCAAACATCTAAACAGAGCGATTTGCACCTGATATCAAAGACGGAATTACTCTTAGTAAATCACCCGCAAAACGGGTGCAAAATAAATGTGCAAAGTTTTGGAATGAACACGCAATTTAGTACCCTCTATTTAAGATCTTAGTAAATCAGGCCCAAATAGTACATTTTTATATGAACCGGTGAATGTAAATACATGTATCAAAAATATAAATACAAATCAAGATCAAGTTTCTGCTCTCGGAGAACATTTCTGGAACTAAATCAAGTTGGAAATCTTCTCTTAACTCAGTTTTCCGTTCTTGGTTTACCTGTAGATTTTCCGGTGAAATCGATCGCACCAGAAAACACGGTTGTTGGCCACATCCAGGTCCAGAGCAACAGCGTTCTTCTGCGTGGACACCACCTGGCTGTAGTCCCTCTTCACCAAGTCGATACGGCGGATCTCATGCCGGTTGGTGAACAGTAAATAAGGGCTTTTCCCTGCATGCAAGAGAAACAATACTTACGGCTCTATTTTTGTGAAAATGGCAACGATCGCAATAGTATAAAGCTAAATTTATCAGGGCAAGACCATTTATAAAAGGGGCTTCAGCAGAACAAAGACATTGTTAGTGGGAGGAATACACTGAAGCTGGAATTTGCGTCACTAATGCTCAGTCGAATCAGCTTTGACAGTTTAATGGTGGGCAAGAAGAAAAGTCTAAGCTGGTATGTGTTATTAGAAAACTGCTTTCTTCCTGAAGCTCCACAGATAATTTTCATACAGCAGCACCATTAACTTGAATGAAGCAGAAAGCCACGGCATTGAAGATAAAAGGAGCACATAGAAAAGATGACGCCAGAGAGATTGGTTTTTCAGCACAGCATTCAAATGTTTTTGTGCTCGATCCAGAACTGTCGACCCTGATGGGAGACGCTGTATGTCGGGGAATGATTCAGACATTCCTCTATAGTAACAACACCGAGGCTTCAACCACAGCGCCAAACAGCATAATATGCTGCTGCACACTCGTAGCACCAAAGTCAATACTCTAAATAACATGTTTCTCACATAGATGAATAACATAACACAGCTGGCACGATACTGTTCAATATCCCCCCCCTCTAACAAGGGACAATAAAAACACCTGAACAGTTGGTGTATTGATTAGTGTGTCTGTATGCATCATTAAGTTATACGCTCCTTATTTTCTTCTCCTTGCACATATAGATCAGCAGTACCTTTGCATCCAGCTGTCAAAGTTTACACAGACAAGAACACTAAACAGACACGAGTGAGCGTACACACACTGAAAGACAAGTAAATTCCACAGAGGGCAGAGACACAACCTTGAATTTAAAGCAGACACTTCTTGCTCTTGTCCTTGCCAGCTAATAAAGAACAATAACAATCACTTAGTTCCCTCCAACTTCAAAGAGGTTTAACCCAGATCATTGTATACCTGATCTCTGTGTATATATGCACAGCTGAGACATGCAGTTCTCATCTGGCAGAATGCACCTCCAGTACATCCAGTGTGATCACTAGCGATTACATTCTATATTCCCCACACCCATCTGATTTATATCAGCAGGGAAACCGTGACCGCGACGAGCTACAACGAGATGTCGACGGCCGAGGTAGCTGCTCTCTGAGGCTCTGATGCAAAGCCAGACGCTAATGTGAGCAAGCTAATAGGCTCACAATGACACTAATAACAGGTAATAACTAATAACAGGTGTTCAGTCAGGACACTGCATCAGCTTGAACAATTTATTGAAGACATGCACACATTTTTGTTTGGCGGTGATTCTGCTCTAGAACAGTCTGAGCAAGCATGATACAGACCATTCCTGAGATCACGAGACCCCCAATTCATGACTTTTGAATGAATGGACGCACTATAAAGAGAGAAAACATTGACAATGTGGGAGGACGCTGGGGAGGTGGAGAAGATTTGCAACGGTTAAATGCAGGTCGTTGAAGAGCGATGTGGAGAGCAAGGAGCGGGCAGAATGAATGGACGGGGAAAGGACGTAAACCCTTGTATGATTGGACAGGAAAGGGGCCTGTGACAGACTCTGTCCCTGACTGAAGTACTGCAAAGCTAATATCTAACATGCTTATATTTTATAATGAGCACCAAACACAAAGCAGTTTAGGCAGATTAGGCAAGTCTTGAATCATAAATCAAATTCTTGGACAAATTGAATATGTGTAATTTTACAGCAGTCCATCCGATAGTTGTTCAGACATTTCACAAACTTATAAACGTGCGGGTGGCCATTTTAATTCATCCTCTGGAAAGCAGGAATGTCTCTACTACATTTAATGTCAATCCCTTGAGTAGGTGTTGAGGTATTTCAGTCTGAACCAAAGCAGTGGATTGACAGACCGACCGACGGAGGATGACTTGCGTGGACGTTTACATACTGGATAAATGCACTCTGCTATTAGCACTGACTGCCTACATCCCAGTGTGTCCTTTGTTTCCTTATGGGTGGATTCAAAACCTATTTTTAGAGTTGTCAGCTTTGAATAAGGTCACCCAGGATGCATTTTAATGAGAATCACTTCTAAACAGGGGGCTTTAGTCACATTATTATTATTATTATTATCATGTCTTTATTTATGCCTATGTCCTCTTAATTCTGGCCAGGAAAAGTTGCGCGGGTAAAAGACAGTAACCCTGTGTGCCTGCAGGGAAGGTTTTATGAGTCTTGCTGGCAACTACAGCCCATCTCTGTCTTGTAACATCTATACTGAGCCTATCTCCTTCTGACACTGCATGGTAATAGGATGGCAGCTGCAGCCAGCTATCTCGAGAGGCAGATATGAAATTCTCTCATTAATGGCTCACTTGCCTCGGTTTCCCTTCTGACAGTCTGTGTCGCAGCCTCGTTGTCGTATCGTACTCCTGCGCGTTCTCTTCCTGCCCTTTCCTTCTTCTCCACAGCCCCAAAAAGTTTGAATGATGACAGTGATGTTCGGGACTAAGTGTTCTCCAAAAACTGGCCATTACAACGACAACATTTCCAGTCCCTCTGAAAGGGGTAAATGCCCCCCTGCTGGTTTTATGGGCTGTCATGGCAGCGGTAGTTTTCATTGCATCGAAACCGAACGGTGAAACTGCTGCCTTCACTGCCATTCTGCTGTTCGCTGCTTTTGACGCACAGCCAGACACACAGCTCTCTCTTGGCCATGATAAACTGATAGCAAACACACAGGGCAGTCATGCACAGAGAAATACACAAGTGGAGACAGAGGCAAGAGGGCAGACCCAATAGACACACACACACACACACACACACACACACACACACACACACACACACACACACACACACACACACACACACACACACACACACACACACACACACACACACACACACACACACACACACACGAATGCTGAGCTTTGATATGAGCTCAGTTTAATTGAGGGAAATTGAATCGCAGCATTTGACAGCCATAGGGACCAAATCAACACATTTCATTTCACTCGCTGTTTCTCTGCCAATTAAATAATGGCAATTTGGGGGGGAAATGAAGTGTAAACATTCAATGGCCTGTGTGTCTAATCCTCTTGCTAACAGATTTCGGCCATAGTTAGAGGTCAAAGTAAATGAACTGGCCTCTTAGCTATTCACTTTGTTCTCCACTTGTCAGACAACTGGTATCAACGAGCTGAACGGGAGGCTGGATTAAATTGATGTAATTAGGCTCCACCATGACTCAGCCAGGTACCCCTGAAGAGTTGCAATACCTAATTATAAGTGTTCAGCATGGCTAAACACATCAAGCTGTCACTCATGAAACTGTCTCATGGGACGGGGCCCTGTGGACAGATTTGGCCGAGGAGAAACAGAAGGGTTGCCTAGGTGACGTTTGCCTTTTTTGTGTAAGCGTGTGTGTGTGTTTTTTAGCAGCTATGTCAAGTACACAAACAACTGCAGAGCAATGATAAGAACATAACAGCAGAAAGATGTTTGTGATTATGAGACAAGGGGGCTTGATGCCGCGGCACAAAAGCAAGAGAGTGAAGTGTTGAGCTGAGGCAGCGCGATATCTGAGCGAACGTCTTGTTATCAACAAAACAAAGTGGCTTCTTAAACTTTCACTGCAGGCGAATCTATTTTTACAACGCAAAATTGGTCTGGCATCAACTATATAAGGTATAAAATGCTTAAATATAAAATTTAAAAAGATAATGTCTTCATTTTATGTAGCAGAAACATTATTATGACAAAAAATATATACATTTCTCAAATTACTGACCAGATGTTAAAATTTAAACTTTTAACTTAAATGCTGATTTCGCAGACACCCTGAAGCGACATTGCAACTCACCTTCGGCCTTGCAGGTCTTCGTGACGGGGTCCATCTCGTATCCTTCATAGCATTCACACTTAAAATCCCCCTTGTAGTTGATGCAGATCTGGCTGCAAGCATCGGGGTTCTCACACTCGTCAATGTCTGCCGGGAGGAGACGGAAGACAGGTTATCAATCAATGGAAAGACAAAGAGAGACAGCGAGTGACTAATTCACCCTCGAGAGCAGTGACAGATGAGAATGGATACAAAATTCCTAAAACACAAATATGCTTTTTTTTGTCAAATGACAGCCACGGTACAATGGGTGAGTAAAAAAAAAAGCACATTTATGACTCTACAGAAACAAACAAACATGTTTAACGTGCCGATCGTGACAAGAAGGGAGTCGACAGAGAGACAGGGTGTGTCCCTGTCGACTCCTCCTGACCTGCTTCCTTGCAGGAGTTTTTTTTCTTAGGTGTGATGGAGAACTGTTGGTGCTAAAATGATGGGAAAGGGTGTGAAGGACGTGGTATGTATGCATGTGTACATGCGACAGCAGTATGACTGCACTATAGTTTCCCTGCGGCAGTGACAGCCAGGGTACAGACAGCCAGCCTGCCACTCTACATATCAATCTATCCGCAATATATGTTCCTTCATTTACCTCCGCACGTCTTTTTGTCCAGCAGCTGGTAGCCGGTGGGGCACTGGCACTCGAAGCCTATTGGTCGATCCATGCATACGTGGGAGCAGCCGCCATTGTTGATCATACACTCATTCAGCCCTGGGAGACGAAGAAAAGAAAACAGTGGTCAAATGCAGCCGATCAGAGGAGAGGCAGCGGCTCCATCTTTACCCCTTAACATGCATCTTTTCTTGTGATATTTTGCAAAGATGTAAAAATATGTGTGGCACACATTATCCTAATCATCTCCGTGTTATCTCAGCTGTTGTACTCGGCTCTTTTCCATCCTTTTTGAATCTTTATCAGATTTTCTTAAAAGTGGAGAAGGAATCAAAGAGACACAGCATCACACAGGCCTGTAAACGGAGAATCAGGTCCATCTGCAGGGATGAGATATGTATGTAGAGGGGATTCATTTTGTGAACTGGGATTTGGAGATGCTCCATCAGGATCTGTCACAGGAGGGAGGGAGGATGTCTAAATTAAACACGCTGCTCAAATGTAGGCTGATCCTGAAAATGACAGAACTACAAAAAAAGAAAAGACAAAAAAACACAACCAACAACAGACTCTCTTTTGAAACTAGGCCAAAGCAGCTGGCACAACGTTGGCACACAACAAAGAAGGCAGAGGCTGTTAGATTTCATTGTGAAGCATCAAAAGTATTATTTGATAGGAAGAAGAGAGTAGAAGTTACTGTCTGAAATCAGGTTCATTTTTTTCAATGTCCTCCACAAATTGGCTCATTATAGCTGAGGATAAGTATCATCATGAAGTGGTACAGACTATAGCACTTTTGTGTGAGTTCACAGCTGCTATAATGACATTCATTAGGAATTCATATATATATACTTGTAAAGGTCTTTTACATGCTTTTCTGTCCATGTTTGGTTTGAAACAAAAAAGCCTATTGTCTAAATTAATCATAGCGGGTAAGATAACTGAGAATAAGCCAAGTTAAGATCAAGAACAAAAATATCTCTCCATAAACATTTAATTCAACAACATGCAGGCTTTGCTTTTCACACAAACAATAAACAAGGCTGCACAATGAACGACGGATGACTGGGAAGGGGGTGATAAAGAAAAAATGGATTAAATCGCAAGAGAAACTGCACTCCTCGAGACGAAAGAGTGCTTAATTCTGTCAACAGTGTGCTGCCCAATCTAGTGCTACACACTCGGGCAACAGCGAGCGAGCTTTACATCAGAAGTCATTGAAAGCAGAGTATGCGTGCGAGTTAGCGAACAGCTGGCCTAAGGCAAAGTAGAGAATCAATAAACTTGGCACAAAGACAATCACTGGTTCCAGGATGAAGCTTCATTAGTCGAATATTTTAACAGTAACCAGAAAAAAAAATACTTTTTACTTTTCCCGGGACCCTAAGACGTCATTAGTTGTGGTCAAGTATCTAAACCCAAACAGAGTTAGAAATACAGAGAGCGCATGGATCCGAGATGATTAGTTTGCCTCACCTGTGGAGCGCCGAGGAGGAGTTTTGCAAAGCTACTGTTCAATATCGTTTATTGCAACAGAAATAGAGAAAGATAACTTTCCAGAGATTGACTGAAGTTTGATTTCGTAGAGAAATTTTCATCTGTGCTTTGTGCAAGTGCTAGCAGACTTTGAGCACTGCAAACTGCCAGCATTAAATTCCCATCTCTAATTCAGCTGGATGGGTGACAGCCAACCGTCTGCCGCTCACATCGGCTCCCACTCTTCTCTTTCTGTCCGTTCAGAATCGACTGCGGTAAGAAGAAAAGACCGAGATGTAGCCGTGTGTGGAGTCTCACTCTTGCTGTTTCTTTGAGAGGGGGCCGTATTTGCAACAGAGCAGCCCCGGGAGGAGAAGGTCCTGTGTGCAAACATGGACAGCTTCCACCACACTGCTTCCAAGGACAGACGCGATTTAGAGGTCACTTCACTTTTTCCCGCGGGCAAACAAACATGACGTCTCTCCTTCTCTACTCCACCTCCATCTCTCTTTCCTCTCTCGACATGGTAACCCACTATGCCCCTATTTTCAGCCATTCCTCTCGGTCACAGTGATATTGCGGTGTTAAGAAATTAATGGCGCGCTGAGTAATGGCTCAGGACTGTGGTAATATGTCATTATTTCTAATGAGATGGGAAAACATTTGCTTGTGCACACACAAAAAATAAATTGTCCTTATTTTCCCCTGATGTAAGGCTGATGTGGCAAATGCAATCACATTCAACCATCAACATGTGAATGTGTTTCACTGCAGCGCGCATTATTATTGTCTCTCCCTGTGTGTTTTTTTTCCGTGTGTTTCTGTTGGGGAACATCTTGCGAGGAAGCGGTTGAGCGAGCAGAGCAATGAGCTAGGTAGTATGTGTGGACACGCTTATAATGAGCCAAGAACAAGACCAGAATTGAAGGAGAGAGAGAGAGAGAGAGAGAGGGACGAAGGGGATGGAGGAAGAGGAGGATGAGGAGGAAGAGAGCGAGGAGAATTACTCTCTGGAATACCTGTTTCGGTCCTGTAATTTCCATCCCTGGCAGAGGTCAGTCTACTCTGGCAGCTGTCACTTTTCCCCATCAATTTCAAGTTCCTCTGAGGAACTGTCATTTTCTCAGAGTGGATGCCTGATTCTTGCTCGCTCATGTCAGAAACTCTCTGACTAATGTCTTTAACACAGTGGGAAAATTAAACACACGCTTTTAAACCTACAACAACTGCTCATGGTGTGTAAACAGGTTAAATGGAAGATGTATGGAGACAGGAGAACAGAGAGATTACCACGGAGCAGAAGAAGACTTTTTCTTCCGCCTGATGGTAATTAGTACACGCAGGCTCTTGTTCTGATCAATGGAGGCTCCTGTATAATTTGAGTGAGCCTCCGCGTCCTTTGAAATGCAAGGTAATGGGAGGGAGGTAGTCGCGTTTTGTTATGGAAAACACGATTAAGCTGCTGCATTACCTGCTTGATTCCATTTACAATAGATATGTACATGCACTCTCGTTGGGACAAAAGCTCCGCTGACACAAATGGTAACAGATGGCTCTGTGATTTCTCGGCTGAGCTTTCCCTCAATTCTGAAAAATCAAGAAGAAGCTTTCACCTCCGAGCAGACCAAGAAGTGTGATAAACTCACTTTTTCGTCATGGGTAAAAGAGCTTTGCTTAACACCTGATAAAAGGTTACAACCGTGTAACACCTTACCGCACTCTTTCTTGGGCTCATCCGATCGGTCCTTGCAGTCCTTGACAGAGTCACACACCTTGGCGCTGTCGATACACTCTCCGTTCTTACACAGAAACTTGAGGGGTCCTTCACATTTTGTGGCTAGAACAGAAAAGCAGGAGACAGATGAGCCTCTACACTTCAAACTATCAGAAAATGTCATTTATTTCCGTAAACTATCACTTTACTATCGTAAAGTAATTCAGAAACTGTGTGAAGTCAAATTAAATGTCTCCAGTGGTGTGCCAAATTATTGAAGGCTCACATGAAACAAGTGGCAGCATAAAACACTTCCCACTTAGATATTCATATCAGCCCACATAAAAAGCCTAATGTAATAAAAACTGAACTTTAATTTGGGTCCAGTTTCACGCTGCTCGGGCTTAATTTCCGGCAAAAATGATTTTGCACCATGCTAGTAAATTATGTATCACAGTCAGAGGAGGAAGAAGGAAATAAAATGGGCTGGATTCATGCAACATAACATCAGTTGTCATTGTAGATGTTATTTTTATAATCATTTATGTCTAGAAAAATCACAATTAAGTTCCTTTAAAAGGTAATCCTAATAATAAAGAAAAAGCGCATCCTGTTTTTCTTACCTTGGTAAGCATAGGCATCATGAGCCATCTAAATGTATCTAAATTCTGTAATTACCTCTTAGTTTTCATTATCAGTGGATTCAAATTGCTGTTTTAATTTTGAGCAATTGGGAGAAAACGATGCAGCATGTAATTTAGCGTTATTTGATGTAACTAACTGATATCAGCCACACATGTCTTCAGGCCATACGAGAGCTGTAACAATATTAAATTATGTGTCCCTGCGGTGAGCACAAACCACATTTATTCATCAAAACAGGACAACAGTCATTTTCTTAATTTTTTTGACACGGGAGGAGTTTTAAATATTGAGAAGAGCTGCAGGCGACAGGCTGCAAACATCCACCTCCTCAGCAAGGTAGACAACACTTGTAACACTGCCATGCTGTTGTGTGCTGTTCACAATATCAAATCAGATTACAGTACAATTATATTTTTGACATATAACTTTCTATTAAGCACTATTACGTTTTGCGGTGTGTTGTAAACTGATATTTAAGTTGTTTTTCTGTTTAATTTCTGACAAAAAAAACTGCTTAAAGATGGTTTGCCATTGTAGTATTTCAATAAATTGCAACTTCTGATGTCACCAGTGACCAGAGCTGGTAGCCAAGTCACCCCGAAATCTTAAAGTGCCTTACCCACTTAAAATAAAAATAAATAAAAACATCTGTGTTGTTTTTTGGTCACAATTTTGGAAATGCAGAGTCAGATATTACAAGGCTGTTTTTACATTCAAGTTTACAATTTATATGATGGCACATAAGGGGCTTTGTAGAAAAAAAAATACGAGAGCTGATTTAGGGAGGTAATATTCTGACTCAAGTTCTAATACTTGCTCTACTTTGCAAGGTTAATCAACCTTATCACACCACAGATGTTTGCTGTGTATTATGCCCGCGGTTTATTATTCTAGATTTAAAGGATAAGGAAACACTTAATTTTTAGCCCAGAATCACTACATACATCCAGACTTTGAAGAGCTCTTTTCCCCCCTAAATTGTTTTAATTGAGTTCATTCATCTTTTTAATTGCTATTTACTATTTTGTTATAAACATACAACAGTTCTAATATGTGTCACAAATATTTTGGAAGCCAATCCCAATCGAACAAGCAAATTAAAAAAGTGTGGTTTGCATATGTAACTTTCAGCACACATATAAGGAGAAATAACTTTATGGTGAGATCACAAGTTAAACTTTGGAATAATATTTACATATTCTAAGATCTTGAACTTTTCAAGTGGAGAGTTCGAGTGGAGAAAAGGTTTATGTAAAAAAAAAACATATGAGACAATCTATTATTCAAAGCAGAGTCATTTTGAATGTCAACCCACTCGTGGTGGGGATGTTTAACCCTCGTGTTGTCCTCGGGTCAAAATGACCCGCAGCTGTGTTCAACCAAGTTTTATTTTATCTCTATATTTTTATATTTTTTGGGATCATTGGTCATCATTCTTTAAAGAAACCCTGACAGCCTCCTCGTCACCAATGATCCCAAAAAATATGAAAATAAAATAGAACTTAGTTGAACACAGCTGCGGGTCATTTTGACCCAAGGACAACAGAGGGTTAAGGACAGCAACTCATCAGTTTTCACAGTCTAATGTTTGATTCAAACTCAAACCGTAAGCCGAGAAACATTTTGAGTGGTTGGAGCGTAGATAGAGCAGACATGGAAATAAGGAGGGTGTTGTAGGTTCAACTGTAAGATAAACTGTGCTACTTTTATATTAAATTCCTTTTATTTCTACAACAAATACAGCTGGGTCTCTTTAGTCGACAGTATTATATGAATATCACAAGTCCTGCAGCCGAAAAGTTCTCATTCCAAATACAAACTCGCTGCTGTTGTAAAGAACTTCATACCGGCAGACGTACAGAAAGCAGAGGTTGGAACAGATTCATTGAGGTGAACAGGCAGATATGCCGACAGGTGAACTCACCGTTGACACAGCCAGATTCATCGCTGTGGTCAGGACAGTCGTGGACCTTGTTACACTGCTTGGTGCCGTGGATGCAGGAACCATCACCGCACTGGAACTCGTCGGGACGACACGTCAACAGAGCTGTGAGAGGAACCCAAAATCGTGGGGTCAAATCAAACTCAAAACCTTTTGTTGCATTTTAAACCTTCAGTTTTTTCCCTTTGATGAAAGCGGGACATGCCAAAATAAAATGCAGTTTGACACACTCTTTCTAAAAGCATGCACAAACTCGCAAGTATTGAATAATAACATACAGTGCACTATTCTGTTAAGCCTGCGTGAGGTGCTGCCAATGGTGGAGACAGTCAACCTAAGGTAAGGGCGTGTGATGAATAGTTTTCAATATAGTAACGCAAAGATGGAGGCTGCGTGAGGCACCACCAAATTTCATTAATATCCTGAGCACAGACAAGCTTTTCATCAACAGCACCCAGTGTGCTCATATAACTCCCCTCTAAACTGCACTAAAAAGCAATATATATGACGGAGGGGGATATGATTTACTGTTATCACGAGATGAGCAGCGCGGAGGGGCTGTAATGGAGACAAGGCTGCTGCAGCCTGGACGCACACATATGAACACATGTATGAGCAGGAGGAATCCCGTCTATGTCGTGTTTCTATGCATCATGGAGATAAATCCGGAGATCTGATTGGCCAATAACCTGGTGCTGCATACAGATACTGTACCGTACATCCACATGGTTTATATTCCTAAGAGCAGACTAGCAACAATGTCTGAAATATATTGATGCATCACAGCAAAAGCATTCATCTTTGACGGAAAATGTAATTTTTATGGCAGTTTTCATATAGACATACAAGTGTGGGACTATAACAAGTCAAGTAAATGAGTTGCACAGTAACCTTTGGACAAAGATGAGTTTGTGCCCCCGAACCGCCTCCAGCCCTCCTTCTGATGCAGAGATCCAGTTGGCTAACAAAACATCCATCTCTTGTAAATGCTGCTTATATGACACCACACAGTGTGAGAGCTGTGTTTGATGTGTGCACCGCACATCTCGATAATGAATAGTGGGACTATCTGGGCTTCACACGCTGGCTTAGTGAGACAAGAGCTTCAGGGCTCTCCCATCCATGACCAGCTAATAGGAAAACCTGTTTTATCCCAAGGCCCCATCTTCACACGTGTTTATCAACGGAAACACATTCTTTACCCAACACATTTAGAAAAAAAGAAGGAAAAACAACCCCTCCTTCAACTCCCAGCAGACTGGAAATGTGTTAAATGACCTCTTCAGAAGAGGGAGGAAATATTGTTTGCTGTTGAGATGTCTTCTATCCTGCAATCTCACAGCAAACAGATATTTAAACAAACCGTCCACACGATGACAAAAGCAAAAGAAACCTGACCTCACCGGTGTGATTTGTTCATTGGTCTGAAGCTACACAAGAAGTGATAAGAAATGTAAAACTATATATGCCACCGATTAAAATATTCATATAATCCAAACATAACATGACCTCTTAGAGAAAAATAAAAGTGAAGATTGAACAGCCAGCTGCTAGAAAGGATGGTTGTAAATGTAACCATGGTTCTAAGGGACCTTTTCCCCTGCCAGTACCAGCTCTGCTTTACTCGACTCACTTTTGGTACCAGGTTCTTTTCTGGATTTTGTTTGCCACAGCAAAAATGCAGCTTTGTAACAATAGGGATGCTGCATGAAAGTGCCGTGACGTCATCTTTAACACAGCACACACATGAACAATAGAAAATGTGGAAGGGATGCTGTTCTTGATTCTCAGTATGTGTCTATTCGTCACAGCAAGGAGACAAATTCTGTCTCAGAGGACGCCGAAAGCAGCAAGATACAAGACTGCAGAAAGGTTGTGGGTTTCCATTAATCAAGTAGTCCAGTGAAGAAGAAAAATGACCCGCTCTATAGTAGCTTGGCTTGTTAACAATGGCCGGCTTGTGCAGGATGTCCCGGATCACGCATGCAGTGACGCAGTGATTGTGATATTTATATCTGACAAATCAATCACCTGCAGTGTTTTTCTGCACCTTTTGGTAACAGCTCAGCTCACTTGGAAATTTGACAGAGGTCAGAAATACTACTAGATAGCATCCACAACTTTTGCTACGTGGAAAACCCCAAAAAAGCAAGTGAAGTTGAGTCGAGCCGGTACCGGCAGCAGAAAAGGGTCCGAAGAGTGTCCAATTCCATGATACATGCTACATACACTGACTTCTGTACTCTGTCCTGTCTAGATTTGCTTTTAGTACAAAATAGATCTATGTACTTTATTATCGTGTATTATCACAAAATTGTGGATTGCAAGATTTCAATCAAACTGTACCTTAAAAGGTTACAGTCAAATAAACTTACAAACAAAAAGTTATGTATTATGTAATTTTTTTAGTTTTACGAGGTCTTTCTGTTTTACTGCCTTTGCAACTATAAATACTTCTTCCATTTCCTTTGTGCATTGAAGTGCGGTGAAAACAGTAAAGATTAACGGCACACTTAGAAAAAGAAAGTATTTCTGCATGCAAACTGACCTGCTTAGGCTTAATATGTTGTGTGAAATTGGAACATAGCTTTATCCTGTTCACTCAGAAAACCATGGTTACATATTTACAAGTCTATTGTACAGAAACTCTCCCTCAACCTAGTTACATATAACATATATACAGAAAGCCTTTCAGAGAGAGAGCAGCTTTTTTTTTTGAGCAGACAGTCTTTTGAATAGATGAGAACAATAGAAAACATATAGAAGCTCTTGCCACATAAAAACAGAAGAAAACTACACAGGAGTAAAGTATATGATGTGGAGACGGGCAGGGAGAGGCAAAGAAAAGAGATCGGAAGAGGGACTCACGGCAGTTAGACTCATCAGATTTGTCCTTGCAGTCGGGGTCTCCGTCACACTTCCACGCCAGTCGCACACACTCCCCGTTGTCGCAGCGAAACTCCCCGGCGGTGCAGTTGGCTCGGCGGTTCAGCAGGTACGGGACCCCGTCGCCGCCGCCGCAGCGCTCCGGCCCCTCGTCCGAGCTGTCAGAGCAGTCGGGGTCTCCGTCGCAGCTCCACATCAGCGGCACGCACTCCGAGGTGTTGCAGCGGAGGTGGTTGGGCCCGCAGGTCAGAGGGGAGGTGCACTTCAGCTCGTCGCTGCCGTCTCCGCAGTCGTCGTCGCCATCACACACGTAGACGGTGGCTAAGCACTTGCGGTTGCCGCACATGAACTCTCCGGTGGGGCAGGCCTTCGCATCTGGAGGAGCGACAGAGTACAAACACACTTTTGAAGAGCAAATCAAGGATGGTGAGCTCTGTCTTCACAACACAGAAGCAGGGAAGGTGTAGCATTTCTATACATTATTAAATCTGTCGATATGCTGTTATCCCCTATAGTGAAATATGTTTAAAGGCCTCTGCTTCAAAATGAGTACAATCCTTTGCAGACTGTCAGAATAAACCCAAACGAAAATGTAACTAAGTGAGTCACATGGAACAAAATCAAAGTTTCAGAACCGGCTCCAGCTGTAAATAGATAAAAGTAAAACCACAGACATTAAATTAAATTAGTCTCAAACAGTCGGGCACACCGACAGAAATGAATTTTCTCAGGTAAGCCAGAAGTCAATAGCGGTGACATAACCGAGACAAAAGCAGAGCTGGAGAGGATGATGGCAGTCATCACAAGAAGATGGTGAGAGGCTTCCCCTCCTATGAGGTAGGAGGTAATAGAGCTCTCGTTGGCATCAGTCGATCCTTCTCTCCTCTGTGATGGAGCTCTGTTATGCTACTTTATCCTCTCTCAAAAACATCTTCCTCTGTTCTAGTGTGTTTGATTTTTCTTATCTTCTCTGCGACTCTTTCTTCTGATGTCTGTGAGCAGCAGAGAGACGAGAGCTGGAGAACTTGCAGTGTCAGTAACCAAATGAGCATAAACTCGGCACTGTATCATGTATAGTTAATTAGCACACATTTTGAACACCATTAAGCCTTTTATTGTTATACACATAATATAAAATACAAATACTAAGACAGTTCCAAGACAGTGACTTTTATAACTAACACTTTTAGTTAGCTGATGTGATCTAATTAGAAATGTACAGTAAATAGCGGTCGACGACTGTCAGACTGCTAGAGGACAAATTCTCTAATTTAATCCCACCTCTGGTGGCCCTTCAGGCTGTGCAGTGATATCAAAACGGTCAGTCAAAAGACCAAATCATGGAGTCAGAGCACTTTCTGTTGCTGAAATGCATAGAGTCAACAGATTGCAGCTGACAATATGCTATTCTAACTAATAAAAGCTGAATGCAGTAACTGTAGGAAAATACCAGGCCTATATAAAATATAGTTCAGTGAGGTTAAGAGACATGCTGTGAAGCTGTCAAGCAAATTGAACGCCTTTTTAAGACATCAAAAAGTCAGTCAATTACAGTAAATAAATAAATACATTGAAAAATATTACTTAAATATAACTTAACCATTAAAAAATTTGATAAATCCCACGAGGTTTAGATTGCAATTTTGCTTCTTTGCCAAATTAAGTTAGTGAGCTTTAAGCAGTGCTACTAAAAAAAAAAAGCGATAACCTTATTCATGTGGCGTAATAAAATTACTAAGCTGTCGGAGCTCTAAAATTGAAAGTGCAATTACTGGAAACGGGTAAGAAATAGTGTGAAAATAAGCTTTAGGTACTTGTGGCTATCTCATCAACTAGCTTAATAAGCATGAGCGCAGTAGCTGCTAATCTAAATTACACACTTTTCTATGCTGTAATGTTTTAATGTATACTCTGGTCTGGTCTGGCCTGTTCACTTTTTAATTAATGCATAATTGTTGCATTTCAGCTTTGTCCAGTAGTATTGACCTTGTGGGATAAAAATCTCTCTCCCTCCCTCCCTCCCCCTCCCCCTCCCCCTCTCCCTACCTTTCCCAGCTCTCACTGTATCTCCTCCTGTTTCGCTAAAAGCACTCTGGGAGTGAGGAGAGTCAGGGATCCCACTGCGAGCCCATAGAGGCCGGCGGTGGGAGAAGAATAATTTGATATTTACACAAACCACGGGGTGCTCAGACTCCAACACCACTGCCTTTGGCTGTTACGGCTGGTTACAGCCAAAGGGTTGCTATTTTGCAACATTTTACCCAGAATCAGCAAATTGCAAAGCACCGGCATACTGTCACTGACCTGCAGCAGAAACCTAGCATCCCCCAAGTGTCAACCTAGCACATCATTTTTAACTTCAACTGATCGTAGCAAGGGGTCGGTCAGTAAAGCCAGTTTGATTTTTTTTTTTTTTCTGAATATAAACGACAAGCATCAGCATTTAAGCACGATTAAAGCGATGATGAGCTCTCCATAGCAGGCTCTTGAACACTACAAGCAAACAGAATCTAAAACAGCTGCGAAGAGAAACTGAATATCATACAAGAGTGGAAAATCCTGAGCATCATGAGCAACCATGCGTCAAGTTTGACTGAACATATCCTCAGTTGGTAAAAACATTGGATGTCAGATAGTGTCCTACTTACTATCCTATGTAATTACAGCATATGTTACAGACACATTTTTTTCTTTGCAAACATCAGTGATTAATTATTTCGTTGTTACTGACATGATTGCCACAGAAACATGGGGAGCGCTACTGAAATTAAAACAAGTGTTGTGAATTCAGTTCAGTGAAAGAGGTTATATTCATTAATATTAAACAAGCTGCATCTGATTCTGAAGAGTTTTATAACTACTGTTTGTTCCCCCTCGACCCGCTCTATACTAATTTGGAACTAAATAATTGAGAAGATTCAGTTACCATGTGCATTATTACACAAGGGAGGGACCATTAGTAATGTACATGAGCAGTCTGGCTACACTTTTTTTTTTCCAGTGGGGACCTGAGTAAATGTATTTAAAGACTGTGGTGCAACTTTGAGCCCACAGACCATCTGCCGATGATGTTGAATAAGCCAGTGGGTTTTAAATGCTGAATAAATCAGAGGGAACCCACATTTCACCCTCCAAGTTGTTAAATCAAGATTTATCATCCATCTAGTTACACAATTTGGTACAGCTGCCTGAACAAATGCTGGAAAGTGACTTTTGTATGTGGGATGTTATTTGCTGTAAGAAACACAATCTTTTATATGTTTGTGCATCTCTTGGGGTTTTAATTGTTGAATTTTCCTGCTCTGTGAAATAACTAGAAAACAAAATATCTTTAAAATAGCATCAAGCCAATTAAAAGGAATAACTGACCGAAATGCAAATGACAGCATGTTAACACGCTTACAATGATATAGCTGATGGGATACTTCCCAGGCATTACATTTACACTGTTCACAAGCTTTAAGTTGCTTGTTAGCAGGTTAGCATTACACGCACAGTGCGGCCGAGCATGATTGAAATGTGAAAAGATAAAACTGAACTAAAATTTTGACGGTGCTCGATGGACAGGAAAATAATGACCATATTTATTTACAGTTCAGCCTAAAGGGGACATGATTGTGCAAATCAAATGTCAAGACAACCACGTCAATAGTTGAAACATTTGTCTGATAAATTAAACAACACAAAAATCAGGCTAATGGTGGAATTTGTTGAAAAGTCAGGGGACCATTAGAGTCAGTTAGATTCATTCTCTGCAGACCATGAACGTTTAATTAACCATGATAATGCACAGCAAGTATTCCTACATGAGTAGGGATTTCACAATCATGACATTTTAGTTGATTAATTGTTATCCAAATAATTGTGATTATATTGTCGATTTTTATGCTGCTATTATAGTACATACTTTAGTAATACATGTTATGAAGAAGAAGAGCTATTGATTGGCATTGAACATTGGAAAATATGAATAAAAATGACATTTCTGTTTTCTTTTCAGGCTTTGTAAACAGAAATTGCCGTGGGCAGATATCACAGAGTAAACAAATTACTAAAATATACAAAGAAATTACTGACAATGACAAGTACCAATAATGTTTTATGAGTTCAAAGTTGTGTACCATTAAACTACAGCAACAGAAGAGGGCATAACAAGATGACACTATTTAAAGAGCACCAGTCAAACTTCCAACGAGGGAAAACAAAATTAAAATACGTGGGTTTAATGACCTTTCTGTTAGTTTCATCCAGCTGTTTTTATACAGATGAACGGACACAATTCCAACAATTATGCAAAATAATTGCAGTCGGGCAATTATGTAATAACTGTGACAGGCCAACATGCCAGTGGCTTTGTAAACACAATTTCTGACCAAGCTGCTTGCTAAAATTAGCAACTTGTGCTAACTTTCCTAAATTACTCATAGATAGCAACTTGGCTGGTCCTTCATTTTATTTCTTTTTTAAATCATTATTTATAACAAAAGAAAATTGAAAAAACATACTTTTGTTTTCAAGACAACGAATGTTTCTTTGCGAGTTGTAATGCATAATCAAATTCAAAGCACACAATGAGTGGAAGCATCCATTTATATGCTTAATTCATTGAGTTTTACAAGGGAGGCACAGAGTCACAGGTCAGCACTTTCTTTTTAATTCCTTGGGTGGGAGAACCTTTTTCGATGAGTACCGCTGTGGTGGTTAGAGGCTGGCAGCAATAACCCACTTTACTTTCTCTGGCAGCTTTGATGATGGGAGATTGTTGCCAGAGGCAACCAGTGGCTCAGATGTAGAGGGAAGAGATGACTGGTCATTCTGTTCACATTAGCATTACAGCTGATGAGTGTGTGTGTGTGTGTGCGTGTGTGTGTGCGTGTGTGTGTGTGCGTGTGTGTGTGTGTGTGTGTGTGTGTGTGTGTGTGCGTGTGCGTGCGTGTGTGCGTGCGTGCGTGTGTGTGTGTGTGTGTGTGTGTGTGTGTGTGTGTGTGTGTGTGTGTGTGTGTGTGTGTGTGTGTGCGCGTGCGTGTCTGTGTGTGTGTGTGTGATGAGTCTGGATGTGTGAAGAAACATAAAATCAAGTGTGAAAGGTAAAGACATATTTTTTTGGCCAAGAGGGAAAAAGAAGGGAGGAAATAAAAAGAAAGACATCAAGGTTGTTTGTAAGCATGTACAAACAGACTCATTCCTTTTTTATCTGTCTACACACAAATACTTCCGAGTATGTCAGTCACTGTCTGTGCAGCTTAATGTCCTCCCAGCTTTTCTCATGGATATTTATACGTCTAAACTTAAGGGAGGATTCAGACATGTTCGCTCTGCTCAGAGAAGTGAGGTTCACTGCCGCCACAGCCACTGCAGCAAGGTCATTCGAACACACACATAAACGCACACACCATCCACCAGAGACAACTCTATGTAACCAGAAACAACAGACACACACACACACACACACACACACACACACACACACACACACACACACACACACACACACACACACACACACACACACACACACACACACACTCACACTGCCGGCCAGTTCAGATGGGTCACAGTTCCTCACCAGGGAAATGGCCAAGTGGCTGCCCTTTCCTGTGATGCCACGCTCACATTTACAGAGAAAACATAGCTGCAACAGGGAGGTGACGACTTGCTCATCTACAGTAACAACCAGGGGAAGATAATACAGGACAAGTTGGGAGTCAGAGTCCCCCTTATATTATTACTGCCTGAAAGGTAAGCTGACTGAAGGACAGTAGGTGAAGACAAAGGAGACATTGAATGAGTGCTGAGACGAGAAAAATACACACCATTAAGCCAAATTGAAAACCTGTCTAGATTTCGATTAGCAGAAGGAAATAAGCACGAAACTTTGTCAGTGGAAGCAATTTAGATCTATAAAATAGCCTTCTGGGAAAGCTTTATCACTGGTGATGCGCAGTATTTGCCAGTTCGGTTTCACTACGGGGACAAGGGAGACAGCTGTGAGGAATGCAGGTTGTAATCACCTGCCCTGCAGCTTTAAATATGAATAAAGGAAACAAGCAAAAAATACAACCTCACAGAAATTATGTATACGCACCCCGGGCAGTCAACTCAACCTCACATTACGTGCAACTGCAAACAAATGAAAACGTGCAAATCCAGAGCGGTCGCTGGGCCTTCACGGTAGATCCCAGCAGACAGACATGTTTAGGAGAAATGCCCGGTGAGTAAGTGCACATTAATCTGCGCATCACTCAGGGTTGAGGACACAGTTCAACTTTCTTGCAGAGCTTCTCTAGAGCTGGGGCTTAATGTAATGTTGATCAGGGAAAGCTTTCTCTGGTGAGGGCTAGATTCTACTTACTACATAATTCAACATGTGGATGACTCAATTAGCAGGATGCCTCTGCAAGATTTACATTTTGCTGTCTGCGGCGGGCTATGCACTCTGGAAATTTCTACTAATAGCGCAGTGTGCTGGAGCTAACTGGGTAGGTTGCAGCTCCGTCAGTTTTGGGTTGTGCAAACTCTCTGCTGGTGCTTGAGTAAATAGAAGTGAAAGTGTGAAGTGAGCTTGAATGTGTTGCTCACTGCGGGGAGGATTAAGCATGAGCATGGTCACAAAAGCATTAAGAATGAAAGAAAACAAAAGGCTGCCCCTGTTGAAGGTGCTTCTCACAACCCAGTCAGTGTTGATCCAAACAAATCTTATGTGTTTGCTCCTGCTAGTCATTTTTTAGGCTGGTTCGAGTGCCAACATTCAAACTCTGGTGTTTCTGTGGTGGGAATGCAAAGAGGACCGACTGTATGATTGTGTTGTAGCAGTATTGGGAGGTTGACTAAGACTAGGTATTGTTCAAAAGATTTTTGATAACATCACAATACCTAAACTTCAGTATTGATTCCTGAACAATACTTTTTTTCAATACCAATGGTATAAAATCAATTATAAGAAATAAAAATGATACTTCACATTAGGGTAAACATCTTTAGTTTTCATGCAGCTAAGAGGGGGAGAGTTTAACCCAGGTGGTTTTCTGTCACGACACTTAATAGATTCCCCTAAATGTCTTACATACAAGTTATCACTAGACACTACAATTAAGATGTTCAAAAGTACGACTGTAGTTTGTTGGCTGCATACAGAGAGGCCTCCAGTCACTGCAGCACAGCCAACTCAGACAGGTATGTGGCCAAAAATGTGTTTAAAAAGGGTGAAATAGGGTGTATTGAAATGGAGGTATTTAATCTACATGGGCAGGCTGCCAAAGTAAAGGCTACGTATTGTAAATGCTGTGGCTCACTGACACGGTTGAGATTTACTCCAGCATAAATGAAACAACAGTTATGGTAAGTAATGAAATTTGGGACTGGATTTTTCATTAGTACATAGCACCAAAGCAATTTGGTCAGTGCAATAAGAGTATCGAAGGTCGACAATCAGCCCCACACTGACATTCATGACTTCCACAGCTAAATTGTATGCAGTTATTTATCGCTGATTTTATCTCTTACATAGACATCAGGTGTTTTAAATTCAAATTCAGTAAAACATAAGTACTGACACTAGAAGTCAACTACTTCCTCCATCACACTGCAAACAATTCACCTCATACATCAGATATTTGTGATTAATAGTGCTCGTAATCAAATATTTGACAACCAGCGAGGATGAATAAAGCCACAAAGTGCACTGAAGTGCAACGTGACTTGATGTGCGAGTTACCAAAGTAAACTTTGTTTTGATTTTACCCACACAGAGTTACAGGATACCACCTCTCCAAAAGTGTTCAATAAATGATGCACCTGTTGGTCCCTTTAAATGAATGTTTTTGATCTAATAACACAGCAAACTAAATAGGAACCAAGTTATCTTCATGTGCTGGTGTATTGTACTGTACACTTGTGAGGGTTTAAGGGTCGGGTCATGCACACTGTCCAACAACATCTGAAGGCCTAAGGGGTTAAAAACTGGTTGAAATGGCTGCAGTCTAAAAGTTGGGTGAAAAGAAAAGACTGAAAGTTTTCCAATTTTAGGGCAAACGGTGTACCTTCTTAGACCGTTTTCCCTGGTGGACATTTGTGGTTTTGTACTCAGTTGCTCACATGACTAGAATGAGAAATAGCTGCATGAAGAAGGAAACAAATTAAAAGTTCTGTCCTGGATCTATCTGGGGTCTCTCTTACCTCTGCACTACTGGCCAATCAAAGCATTAAAGTTAGGGTTGACAGTTTTTTTCTTTTTTTGGGGCGTCAGTGGGCATAAATTCAGCATTAACCTTTCAACATATTTTAATTCAAGTAACTTGAGACAACATTAGACTTATGCACCACTCTTGGCTCCAACTGGCTGTTCTACAAATTCACATGCCCGTGCATATCCTTTCAGTTATTTTGCTGATTCAAGGACAGAAAATCCTGGAGAAAAAGTTGCTATTCCAGCATTACCATTAGCTGCGTGCACTGTACAGCTAGCCCCAATACAGGAGGCCAGACTTATCAAAAAGAGAGTCTAAAATAGAGTCTGACAGTAAGAGCAATCAAGGGTGTACTGGGAAATAAATTCAGCCCTGGACTTATCCACTGGCACAGAGCGCACTCTCATGAGCACCCTGAATGGCAGGCATACGGAGAGGGACGGTAAATACTTTATGGATTTTTTTGACGGTCCACCGCCTCACTGTTGGAGCGGCCCACCAGGATCTGTCCCAGTATGTCTGATGTCACTGAACACAATAAAATATGTGTCAATATTGGTGAAGCGTTTCAGGAGAAGGATCATTTCAGGGAGATCATTGCAATAGAAGTCATTTCAAATTCTGGTGGGTTGTTTTCTGCCTTTTCCAGAACTGCCTGCCCCATCTTTAAGTGGGCGTAAATGTCGGATTGTCAGTTTTAGAAAGTTACTGACATTGTCAGACACAGCACTTCTTATCCAACGTGACGAGGGAGTTTCCAAAACTATTCCACAATCCATCAAGCACTCCTAAAGAAGCTTACCAGTAGCTCAATTCAAAAATATCCAAGTGATGATGGAGTCAGACTATAAGCATTCACAATGTTTTGAAAGGACACACACCACCCCTTTCAGCCAAAGAGACATTGTGGTGTGTTCCTACGCATCACTTCAACAGATTGAAATGTAAGTAAAAGACTTTGTGAAATACTTTGAACTCAAAGCTTTTTTACAGCTGTGAACATCTGGTCGCTCACAACGGAATATGAGCATGATGTTTGCCTGCATTATATAAATTAGGCAGCGCAGACCTCAGACGCTCTCAAAGGGGCTTTTCTCCATTCAGACCGTCTAAACAGCATGTCTGAGGCTGTCACGCTAGAAACAACAGTTGTGAATGAGAAAAGAGCCACTTTGTTTGAAATGTGATGATTCTGCTGTGACGGTATTACTGGACAGACACAGACACTGGCGGAGCATTTTGTTTCCAGTTTACACTTTGCGAATCCCTTCAACTTTGGATCCTCAACGGTGTTGGAAGGCTTTCAGACATTCAAATTATGTTTTCATATTTTGAATTATCGTAACTGCACCCAAAGATGATTTGGAACTACATTTGCAGCCCAACAAGCTGAGGTTTGCAGCTGAGCATTGCTGATGGGAGCAAAATGCTGAACTGAAAAATGGCTGTTCATTAGGAAACTTTATTCTCAGTTTTGTATTGGCACTTTACACATCTTTACTCACTCATTTTTTAAAAAAATTTTTTTTAGTTAATGCCACTTAAAAGTCGATTCTCCAGCAACACAGAGACCCAGACCAATCAGTAATTTCCGCCACTCTTCCCCTGCCTCACATGGTAAAGATCTGAAGCCCTCTGTCTGCAGTTCTTAATTCATAAATGTGATCTAACAAAGGTAAAGGGCAAATATTAACCATATATGCTGTTTATATTGCTTGTAATTGGGATGAAGTAAACATCTGTTGAGTATTTTAACACGTTTGTTTGATTGTGTTGAATTAATAACCCCAAAATGCAGCGGGTCCACCAGACCCACGAACACTGCCTGAATAACAAAAATATGAACACCATGCAAGGGTTAAGAGTAATACAATACACAGGGTTTTTGAAACACAAGACAATGCCATCTCTGCACAGTTCTAACTTTGGCTAACCTGGGCTGTATAGTGATGAAATAAAGGGATGAATCCTACCCGACCTCAGGGCCATGATGATGGAAAAGATGTACTCACCAGTCTCTACACTAAAACCTATGCTCAAATCGAACAAAATCTATAAAGCCTTTTTTTTAAACTCAAAAGAATTAGTTTAAACTTCACAAGTGAGTGACTAGTCTGACTTACAGTATATATTATATTGCTATGTTTACAACCTTTCCGAATGTAAACACCCATTAAACAAAATATGAAAATCATGCATACGTGTAGTCCATCAGTAGTAGCATGAGTGGGTGGTAGTTTGTAGTTGCTACAATGGTGCTGATGAAAACAAAAACTAATTATTCTCAGAGAGGAAGTCTTGCCTTGGTACGCAGATGAAAGTACGCACAACCGCTGAACGGAGGCTGTGTAAAACCAGAATTTGAGAGAAGGATAAACAGTAATTACTGTAGAAGTGGGTAAAATCCTTGTAATTGGTAAACAAACCTCTTTGCTTTCAAAGGTAAATGGGTTATGCTCACGGTTTTACCGAGCTGCATGAACATCACATGACTTCTTGAATTGCTGTGGCTATTACACTTAATCATGTTCGGTGAAATTGCCCAACATGGACATCATTCTTTAAGTCAGTGAGCTGCACCACAGATATAACACAGAAGAATCAATGGTTCACATCTGATCCACACTGAGGTAACATTTAAAAGCCCCTTGCCCTTGATTCAGACATCATCCCTCAGGGCTGGCATCGGTCCCAAACAGTATTCAGATAAACTGGCCTAAGCAGCACTTAATAGGTCTTATTTGTGATGCAATCTGTGCTCGGCTCGGTGTCGCAGGCAACTTCTCACAACTGGTCACACTGAGCGGCGACCTCTGGAGGGATTCTGGCCTTTGCCTGGGTGGGCGACAGCCTGCTACTGGGAGGCTTAAGATTGCAGCATCAATACAGACATTAGAATGAAAGAAGGATTAGCCCATGCTAGACTGGGTCTCGATGGACATTGCAGTGAAAAGCCATCTAAGCTAAGACGGCATTAGATCTAAAGTCGATGGAATCACTGCCGCTTGCTCGGGCGTAAGTGTGTGGGGCCACTTGGAGAACGGGAGTCACTGACAAGTTATTTGCAGGCTGAGCAAAATGAAAAGCACCTAAATGAGGCGTGTTTCAAGGAGGGAGGAAAGAGTTAATACGTATTCAAGAGGACAATTTCTCTGCGTCATGATTGAATTTTATGCCTAATTGATTTGGCTTCTTATCTAAATAAAAACTCCAAATTGGTTGTATTCTCAACAAATAAACATGATCATAAACATTACCCAGACACCACCCCGACATCCACACACACACGTAAACAACTGAGGAGGAGCAGATTTCGGGAAAAAAAAAAAAAAAAGGAACAACATCAATAATATAGGATAATAAGATGTCCCCCCGCCCACTCTGCGCATTTGCTGCCATGTGCCATTTTGCACAATCTTCAAAGTCTGAACACTACACCCCCTACAGCTGTGTTGCCTCAATCAATTTCTCCTGACGTGAAGAGGCGAGGGAGAGAGAAAGAGAGGGAGAGGAGAGGAGAGGAAGAAGAAGAAGCCGATTCTTCACGGCTCCTCAGAAGTAGGGCAAGGATATTCCCTGAAGGGGGCTGGAGGGGGGGGGGGGGGCAGCCGCATGCTTGAGTTGTCTGATTGGCTGGGTGCGAGGTGATGTCACTTTTGACAGTTCGAGGGGCATTGCGGTGGAAAGACTAACAACTCAAGGTTCAAGACATAATGACAGAAACTTTCCAGACATCATCAGTAAAGCTCCCCATATTAGATGCTCCACACCGCAGATCATTTCACATCAAAGGGGATTTTGTTGTCGAGTGCAGCGGCCTTAAATCAAAAACTCACTTCAAATCCGTCTAATTATATAGAGCGTTCCCTACTGTGCTTTAAAGTCTTAAGCCTCTGGATGGCGAGTGAGATCAGAAAGGATGAAACCGTATAAAATACAAAAACGGGGGATCCGAGTTCTCCTTATTCGATTGACTCGTCAAGTCATTCACTTCTGCACGTCTCTCGTCGCCACCATTTACATGAAAAACGCCCTCTTGAAAGGCAATTAGCGGCGAAAAATGGAAGTAAAAACCATCTTCTCCACGTAACCATTTCACGGCGGTGTGAGCGACCGGCTTTGACACACTCACCAGACGCGCAGTCCTCCTCGTCCGCCCCGTTCTCACAGTCTTTCTCCCCGTCACATCGCCATGACAACGACACACACTTGTTGGTGGATCCCCCGCAGTCAAATTTCTCTGGAGGGCACGTCTGTTTGCCTGTGGGCATGGATAAAAAGGAAGATAGGGAGATTACTGCAGACGGTTTTATGATGCCATAAAGGCTGCAGCGAAAACAACTACAAAACACCGCTGGACTCGATTTTCAATCGGCCCCACGATGCACTTAAAACTCGTCCAAAGCTCCACCGCTGCCCAATTGATTTTACTGTCTGGGCTGCGACATGCAGAGAAATCTTGAAATACAGCAAATGCACAGTTGGCTGTAAAGCAAAGGAACAACCCAGCCCACATACCCCCTCCCCCCCACCACCACCCCACCCCACCCCACCACCTACCCTCCTCCTTTCCCTGCCAATCTGCTCTAGTTGGCACGGGTTCGGTTTGATCCAGATTACAGTGCGTTTAATATGAAGCATGTTGTTAATTATCCATATTTGCTTACAGTGCAGCCTTAAGTCTCCCAGGATGAAATCAAGGGGTCAGCCTGCATGGCCGATCATTTATCTTTTTTAAGATTTAAGGACAGTTTACAAAAACTTTTGGACACAGGAGTCAGATCAACTAAAGTACCCCTTCAAAAACACCACTTCTCATGTTACAAATGCTTTCATGTGAATTTTTAAATGATTTTAGACTGAATGTTATTGAACACTATAAACTATATCACCACAGATATTGTTATAATAATGTTTTCGTGCAATCTTTGGCGTTTTGATCACATTGGTCAAGTCTGTGATTGTATACTTCCCCTTTCACCACTGTTTATCTGTTACTTTAAGCTAAATATTTCAACCATTTATTCAAATTTGCCATCTATTTGAACTGTTTATTCATTACTTTGAGCTAAATACAGCTAATTATTGGCTATAGCTTTAGCTTTTTACCTGATAACTCCCTTTCACGCACTCAAAACAGGATATATTCTAGGGTATATTCTTTCATCAAATTGTAATTTCCATTTTCTAAAAATCACTTCAACTTCTTTCCGTCGTTCCACCGGCTCCCCGTCGGATGCAGAATTGTGTCATAGCGTTTTAGTAAATCACCACCCTTCACAGCTACACATCAAGGTTAGCATTCAGCAGCCAGTGTTGAGACAGCATTGTTACGGCTGACAAACACTGCTGTAACACGATGTAATGAGTGTGACGGATGAGAACACGCTCCATAATGCAAACCATTTATGAGGTTATAGCAGAATCTCTGACGTGGTCACGAGCAATGTAGGTGTTAATTGTATTGTGGGTAATTGGATCAGACAGGAAGAAAGTGTGCCAAGCCGTCTTTCCACACAAAGTACAGCTGTTCATGTGGAAACACATTAGTTAGAACATTTATGTTAAAACTCAATTCTTTTTGATATAATGCAAATCCAATATGCAGAGATTTAATTATTAAATGAGGTGCTGTATATCTTTCAACTACAGAGTGTATTTAAGCTTTCATTTGTAATGTTTTTCCCCTCGGTCTGAATAGTTTTAATGTTATATTTTTTTGAATTAACGAGAGTATAAATTCATGATATGTTGTATCAGTGTCAGTACCATTTAGCTATCCAAAGAGAACTCAGTACATTCCAGCTGTTCAGGGTTACAAAGATCCCTTTCTTCCAAGTCAGAATAATACTGCTGATTTGCTTTGTAACAGACTGAATACCAAATCTTTTGCTGCTAATACAAATACCCATATTTGAGATTGATATATTGACGGATGTTACAAGTTGTTGATGTAATTTCCTGTTTCAATGTTCTAATGATGTTAGGTTATAATCTTCAAATCAATCAAAACATAAATCTGAAACAAACACTTACAAGGATTCCTTAAACTGGATCATTCAAGACAAAGGACATTATACAGTTAAAATATCACTTGTCAGTTATCTCTGGTGAGGAAACTACATAATGACAACACAAGAACTAAAGGACCTCAAACACGTATTGATGTTCTTTTCTTTTTTCTTTTTCTTTTTTTTTTTTTTTACTTCTTTGGCATTTTACTACTGTGACAGCGTAGGTCCAGGCAGGAATCATGGTGTGAGAACAATTATTAAAGGTCCCATTAGGGAACCAAACCAGGGAAGCTGCCATTATACAGAATGCTATGTACCACCAGGATCTATTGTGTTACATTTTATTCATGTGGCAGATGCCTTTGTGACTTATTAGAGCATAGTTGCATATAAAAGAAACAACAGGTAGATAGGATAAAAACTGAAACAGCTAACAGAGGTTTATCTTTAACAATTTAAAGGGAAGAGTGAAGTTGCATACTGACTACTTGGGTGTTAGCCTGCTGCAAAAGGTGTTTAGTCACGCTGCCGTTCTGATTTCAGGGTGGGAAAGAGCAATCAATCTGGATTTGATTCTACAATTGTGGGGCCAAGGCAGAAATGAGTGAGACTGACCAAGATGTGCAACTGCAAGGTCCTTGGAATGACATGAGCCCAGTGTTTGACCAATGCTTGGAGAAAGGAAGCAGTGGTTCACTGCTCTGTAGCCCAGAACCAGAGTTTGAACATGATGTGAGCTGCAACAGGAAGTCAGTGTAGCGAAGCGAGAAGAAGAAGAGTGGTGTGATTTTTTTTTTTTTTTAATTTAAATGCAGAAATGCTGATATGAGGGATCTGGGATAAACTAGGCATAGGCCTGACACAGGTCAGCATCACTGAATTTCAGTTTTGGAAGAAGGTGTGATTTCAGCCATTTATATCTGCCTGTGTGTGCGACTGTCCTTGCAGCATAGCGGGGTGACAAAAGAGAAGCGGGGGGGTGAGGGGGGGCTGGAGAGGCAGCTGGTGCCTGGGGAGCAGTGAGAACGGCTGATGCAGGCAGACCCTGACCCCACAGAAAAAAATAAAAAAAACGATTGGACACTGCAGTCCTGCGAGGCTGTTCCTACAGCAAGGAACTCCTCTTCTCAGTCATACTTTAGCTTTGAACAAATTGCAGTGTGATGTGAGTGAACAAAAGATTACTGTAATTCATGCTTTGTCACATTCCTGACAGCTGTATCAAAGGAAAATGTTGTGATGCACAATGGTTTGCTGTTACGAAAAACAGCAGGGTGATAATAAATAAGTGGAGGAATGACGGAGTCAGCCTGCGCCACCTGCTTGGGACGTGTATTACCACGGCAAAAAACTATCAAGTCAAGATGTGTGACCGACTTTGATGTTGCCTGCGTCAGAGCTATATTTTTCATGCAAGCAACCGAGACAATTATGTCCTGCGATACGCTTTTCAGTCAAACACTTCTTCCCGCACACAACTGTCAGGGACTGATTAGTGGAGCATGTAAATAGGAGGAAATGATGAATCAAAATGAATGATTGCGGTTGAGTAATGTCTGAAAACCAGAAGTCAGACTGACTGCTCAGGGAGGAAACACAATGAACAAGAAAAGATGAAAGGGCCGAGGAGGTGGAATCTTTGAAAGAGGAAATAACATGCTGTCTTAGTGAATTTGAGTTCCGTGTTGAACCTGACAGAAAACAAGAAGCAGAGAAAATGAGAGAAAGGGTGGCAGAGGAAAGAGAAATATGGAGGGCAGCTTCAGAGCAAAAAGGAATCCATAAGAGAGGGGAGACACGCCAAGAGCCAAGATACTGTTTAAAGGGGAAAGGAGGAAGAGAGACAAACTGCTGCATGACCTTTCACATTCTTATCCTAACACAAAATCAAAGCCATCCATACCAAGTGGAGAGAGATTAAGGAGGAAAGGCAGGCAGAGCTCGGACTTGATCAGAATCTGAATCCAGCGAGCGGAAGACGAGCTGTCCTGTCCTTTCAATTGGTGACTCTTTAATGAAGCGCGTGCTCAGTTCCTCCCAAATCCAAACAAAGAAACCCGACAAAGTAGCGGTGCCTCACCACCTCATCGTGACAGCTACTGATTTGCGACACCTCCGATTTTATAACGACATGGGTTATAGGGTTTCTTTGCTTGAAAAGGAAGCAACTTAATCAAAGCCGATTACTCGCAGACAAACCCGACTGCCAGGCTGTTGTTTCCCATCAGAGTGAAAAATGAGGATTCATCTGCACTGTGGCGTTTTGGCAGAAGATCTGTTTCGAATTCATCACCTTTTACGAGACCCAAGGCGATGTTCCTTCTCAAAAGTGCAACAGTGTAATAGCTTTACTTTTCAATAGATAATCACGGTTGACCTTGTTACTACTGACAGCCTTTTACCTAAAACGTGGCTTTCAGTGGCCAAGTGAGGAAACTTCAATTTGTCAGTTGTCAGTGGGCATTTGGTATGATGCCTTGACAAAGGGAAGTCTAAGAAGTACTGTGGAGCTGGAAAATCTCTTATAATGTGCGGATAATAAACTGAAACTTCATACCAAATGTAAAACTAAACTTAACTTGGCCTGAAAGTTGTACTTTGCAGCCTGGTCGTGTAAATTAACGTCTTTTTTAAGTCTCTCAATTGATAATAAATGTGATATGTTCAATGGTGATTCATCCTGCAGTCAGTTCATGACAGCTTTTAGCGGATTTGAAAGTAAGCTTATTGCGACAGCTTGCGTTCTCTGTGTAGCCAGTCCCTTTAGTGACATGTTTCAATTAAACCCTAGAAATTATTCAAAATCTGAAGGACTCACAAAACCTATTTCAGAGTGATCTTGATCCTCTACTCCAACTGTCAGAGCCCAAAATACTTTGATGTCTGTGTACCTAAGTGTGCGTCCATTTGGGTCTGAATTGGTTCTCAGGCCTGTGCACCTGCGTGTGTCACTGTTGTGATTCTTGTGGTGAAGCAGATAAGTCAGCGGCTCTGGCTCAGAGCTAAAAGGGCTCAAAACGCTCCGATAACATGAGTCATTCTCAGATTCACTGCTTCATTAAACTGGGTTAGCGTGGCCGTGTCCCCCTCTTTGAATTATAGATCTGGTACAGCAGAGAACACGCTCGCGGCTCGCAGACTACAAGATGAGAAATTGTTATTTCCAGCAAACTGCATTAGCGAGTAATGCACTGTGGCGTGCACTGCTGCTTAGTATTAAGAGCTGTACCTGAGCTCACTGACTGTTACCTCATCAGCTAAACAACGCCAGGCTATTGTATTGCTTGTTTTAAATGTGTTTCAAATATTTGGCTGTCAAATCCCAGCAGCCACTGAGTGATGGGTCCATCCTGGTCAGATTTACAACTTCAAGTGAATTTAAACTCAGAACTTTCTTGCTGTTAACAGACAGATTTTTATTGAATTCAGTTATAATTCATGATTTTTTTTATTTATTTTTACGATGTTACTGTTACTTATCCCAGCAATCAGCTTTTCTCAAAAGAAATCCACAACTACTCTGACAGTAATCTTTCAAGCATGGCCAGTTTTCATTTCGATCCAGCTTCTCAAGTGTGAAGACCGGATGTTTTTTTTTTATCGAATGTGATTATAATCTGAATATTTTTGGGGTTATTGATAAAAGACCCAACTATTACTGTAGGTTTCAGAGAACTCTGATAGACATTTTCCAATTTTTCCAGACTAAATAACTACAGGTAATGAAAGTAATAGTTGAATGCGGCCATACTGTTAAAGCTTTAGTAAGTACTTTTATCACTGCTAACCCACACAAAGTTGCGTGGTCAGTGCCCACCATATTTATGTTAAATTTTCACTTCCCACGCCCTTACAAAAAAAACACACGGGTTTTCCATGTCCTCCGCATGGGACACGTGATCATATGGATGACACATGTTTACCACATAGATCATATGATGATTGCAACATATGATGACACGGGGAAACATGTGGAAAGGTTTTCACATGGGAATCTACATGGGCTTCACACATTACACCGTTAAAATGTTCCAAAACCACATGGTTCCCGTGGGAAAAATACATGTTTCGTGTTGACATGTGATTACATGAGTTTTTGCACATGTGCAGTGTTTTTCTGTCGGGGCCGGGCTGGTATCAAGTGGCAAAAAGCAAAAGAATCCTTATATGTTGTGATGATTTTTCTGAATCTCATTCTGAACTACTAGACTGGCTAAACTACCAAGTTTCATACGGAACCGTGTCAGCATCCTGAATTTGTTTTTTTAAAAAGAAAATCCAAGTTCTTCCTTCAAGACAAGAGCACTGAAAACCAGCACAGGTGTAGTGTCTGTGTAAGAGAACAAATAACTTGAACTACAATATGAATCATAATATAAACATTGTGAGGCTTTGTAAGATACATTTTAATTAGTCCTGGTTCTGAGTTAACCTCCACTGTAAATTACAAAAAAAAAGTAAACTTACTTTAAAGTGACACTGAAATTTACGCAATAAACAGGAGACCAAACAGTCAACAGAAAAAAACACACTGCTAGAATGAGCGGATTCAATGCAGAAAAGCCACACAGAAAATGTACCACACATCCATGCAGTGCTTTCAGTGTGTGTTCACCCATTCTTATTGGTGATTTATCAGATTAACAGCCTACAATAAATTTACCCGCAAGTTGTTCTTTCATCATAACTAACAATCCATATCTCCACATAAAAAGCAACCCAAAGGATTAAACACACACTAAGCAGTAAACTGTGGCACCCACTATGTGCAACACAAACATCTTTACAAAGAAAAGCTTCTCCATTAAAAAGTCAATAAAAAAAGCAAGGATTTATTATTGACTCCCTCTAAAAAAAAGCTCAGTAGGGTTTGAAGCTCAATATCTACAAAGCGGTTTATAGAAGGCAGTTTTCGTCAAAACCTTCTTCAGAGAAATATTTACAGTATAATCCTCTCTAAATTACATAACACTTGGAAGACCAAATTAAAGGCACAACGCAGGGGATTTAAAATAGTTCAATCTGTTTGAGTGGTCCATATTTCTCAAATATACACCAGTTCAGGGTTGTGTCCTCATATAATGAAAGAGAGAAGGGAGAAAAAACACTAAAGATCCTTTACGTAGAAGTCAAAGTGACACCCAGAACTAAGCTGAACTCGGTAACCAACGTTCACCTCCTCTTGTTAAATCCTTAAAAGTGAACTCGGGCAACTAAGAGCACATAAAAGTCGCTGCTCTGGTGAGGGAGCAGAGAAGCTGCTGCACAGCTGGCTGCAGTGGCCCAGTTCCTCCTTGATTACACGTTCATCTAATACAAAAACTATGAGCTCTGGCACTTCACATTTCTCCAAAGAGTCATTCATTTTTCAGCGCTCGCGAGCAACTCACTCCGTGTGGCCCGAATTTTAATTCTAAATCCAGCAGTGTAACGCTACTCCAGCGTGTAATTGGGAATCCACTCAGTGAGCCAGAATGATTGTGGCACAGATGTCTGCAGCACTGAGTCCAAAATGTCTTAGCAGAGTGTGTGTGTGTGTGTGTGTGTGTGTGTGTGTGTGTGTGTGTGTGTGTGTGTGTGTGTGTGTGTGTGTGTGTGTGTGTGTGTGTGTGTGTGTGTGTGTGTGTGTGTGTGTGTGTGTGTGTGTGTGTGTGCGTGTGAGTACTGTATGTTTGTGCACATGTGAAACTGAAATAGACAGCAAGTACAGGAGAGCTGGGAGGGGGAGACGTGATGTGAGCGTGCAATCCTGGCTTATCAGGTTGGAGAATAACCGGAGCATGATGCATTGACGTGTATGCTGCGCTATACATATTTATAATTAGCCCATGTAAAACAATAATGTTGTCACTGGTCCTTGCTATTTGCATAATGGCACATTATATATCTCTGTCACGTGAAAGATTGGATGCAGCCTGTGTGAAATTCCACCCTTCTGTTCATTGTTGAGACAGCGACATTTTTGTCAAGTTTAATTGTTAAATGTGAAATTTAGTAGCTTTTGATCTCAAGGTGAAGTATTGCATGGGATTGGGTTGTTATTTTAAATCTTAATGTCAGAGATTGTTTATTGCACCTTTACTCGAATCGGAAAAATAAAGCAGATGTACAGTTCTCGTTAGAGCTTTCTAATCTTACCAAGTGGATGGAACAGACATGTAAATTACCAGTGAAACCCGGTTAATCAGAAAGATGATGAGAGCCATTCAAGAGCAGGTCAGCTGCTGTTGTTAAGGAAGCTGCTTAAGCGTCGCCTAATGTCCATCCTTTGAGTCTTTCTCCCTTCTCCCCGCTCCTCAGTGCGATTATAGCACAGTTGGATTCACGCAAACAGAAAGACAACTGTGATGAAGTGGATCTCATTAGCGATTCTTCTGTTCGGGATACGGCCTCAACCTGACACTTCACACCCGAACACGTAATCAGGAGATGCTACGAGCTTGCAGGGTCAGGACTACTTGTGCTGCTGCTTTTCTTGAGTTTTAGGAGAAAGGATGTTTCCATTTTGCTGACTGCACAAAAAATAAAGAATCAATCTGCGCCTGAAAAGATAACTGATCAAAAAAAAATCAAACCATCTTTTTTCTGATTGAGTGTGTTAAATAAAAAGGTACCAAAACTGCAACAACATTTGGGCAACAATTTTTTTTTTTTACATTACAAAGTCATGTGAATACATAAGGGATTTCCATATAAATGGCTTTCTTCTCAACCCAGATCTCTATCGCCACTCCATCCCAGAGATGAATCCTTCCCTCATTTATCTTTAATTGGATTTCCAATATAAACTTGCTATCCTTCAGAGCTCCCTTTTATGTCTCCCTTTTCGCATCCAACTTTCTGCGAGTGACATTAGAAGCTTTGCTTGGCTGATACATTATTCATTGAAGGGACCCACACAACCACAGCCAATAAAATGTAACAAAACTAGAATGAATATCTTCTGAAAGATTAATTTGCCTTTTTCTTCATTCATTTCCTGCTCAGTTGGGTGCATTTTTATGCCATCCCACAGTAACTTCAAGGAAGACTTTAAAGATGCAAAGCATGATAACGGTGAGAAGAACCAAATTACCACTCAAATACTGTATAATATTATCAGCATTGACCAATATCAACCTGCTGTACTGAATCTACTGAACACTTTGACATCATTATTAAAGTCATTCTTCAAACCTCACTTGTAAATAATGAAAGGTAAGTGGTTCACTGTTAACAGATCACTTCTTCATGTATTATTAATTAAGAGATTAACACTCCAGAGCCGATCTTACCTCCCTCATCAGGTCTGTGTGGGTGCAGTTTGATTCGATTTTGTTAAGAGTGACTAAACAAACTGCAGATTATCATCAGATTCTGATTGCTAAATGTTGTTAAGCTGTTACACGTCCATGAAAATATGACACATCACAGTTTTCCAATTCAGCCCAAAACACTTCAAACCAATGAGGAAAGCAGAAAGCAAAACTTAAAATAACATTCCAAATGTGAAATAATTAAGACTGCTCAACCTTTAAAAAAAAAAACCCACATCCTCTCATTTTAAGAAGCTGATATGTTTTCAGAGCCTTTAAAAAAGATATCTTACAAGTGTTCATGAGTCACCAAAGTTAGTTGGTCTGCTAGGACATTTTATCAGAGGAACTCAACCACTTAGAGCTCAAATATGTTGCAGAATTCCAAAACAATGTTGTTGTGATGTTTGTCAGGATGAGATGTAACGACCAAACGATCTTTAGGCCAGATTTTCTCAAGTTTAGTGGTGACGTTTGTTTATTCACGAGTTAGTTTTGGGCTTTGTTGCACTTTTATTTTGTGACGTGGAGTCTTTCAACTGAGCCGTGTTGATTGGAGCTCCATGTGAGTGGAGTTTGGCCGAACCGCCCAGTGTGAAGACACTCAGAGAGGACGGCGGAGGAGCCGGCGAGAATTAGCACGACCGTCAATTAAACTTAAGAGCTAAAACCTGTAGAATAAAGCGTCTTCTAGCCATGCTTGTTGCTGGAAAAGCTGCAAACACATGTCCCACAGTTCCGCTGCGTAACGGTAAGATGTTATGACGTCAACAGGTCAAAATATTGCCTCTATCACAATTTGAGCTTTTTCTATTGTATGAAAAACTATACCGGTATTATCGTGGAACGATATGATATGGTACATCCCTAATGTGCAGATCTTGCCAGACTTAAAATCTTAAAATGTGTTGGTTATTGAGCTGTGTTCCTGTGTGTGGATACTCTCTGATTTTCCTCAAGACGTTGTTATTTATCAGTGCAGCGCTTTCAGCGCCGTCTGATGTCTGTAACCCCAAGAGAGACTCAAGCAGCGAGGGGAGGAACTGAAAATTAGCATTAAAGGAAAGAAATACCTTTAATAACTGGTTCCAACCTCCCACACTTCAGTCCTTCAGTCCCAGCTTGGTTCTGGAGTCAAATCACCTAACCCCCTGATGGGGGCCTCTGTGTGTGGGATGGAGAGAGACTGGCACCAGCTAAGTGAGAGCCAGCCAGCGATCCTCGACTCTAACAGCTTGGCAGAGAGATAATCGAGACCATTCTTGCACTCGCCATCAGACAGCATTGAGTATTGAAGTGCGTGGGCGAGTGGAGGCGTGCGAGACGGCTAAACTGCCACCAGAGCTGAGATAACAAGGGAAATTAGCAACCTGAATGAAGGTTCCAAGAGAGTCAAATTGAAATCTGGTCTAAAAAGACTGCGATGAAGGCGTGACAGTGTATCCATATGCAGCACACAGAATGCCAAAGTAATTAGCCAGACACAGATTCTTCTTTTCTTACTGCAAAGAATCTGATCGACTGAAACATCTCAGGTGGCCAAATTGAGATCAAAAAACACAACACAATCCAGAAAAACCATAAAGAAAAATCATTGCTTCACATAACCTGGTTCCTATTTGTTTTTAGTTTTGTCCATGATTATTGTCCAGTGTGACACACACTTGTAAACACATGCAGTCAGACAATCATACAAGATCAAGCCAAAGAAAACATTGCAATTTATTTTAAAAATGAATATTCAAATTGTCACAAGTAATGCAATGACTTCTTCATTCCCCCAGATTAGCCTAATGTATTCAGCAGAGGAATTTCAACTGGAGCTACCCGTGAACTCCGGATTGTTTTTACCTGCAAAGAACGTGCTTTAGATCAGTGGCTTCAAACACTTTTTGCTTCTGACATCTTAAAGCGCTGCTTGCAATCCCTCATTTCAGGGTGCATGTCTTTGAACTGTGGGCAGTCAAATAAGAGGTTAGCTACCTCATATAACACGGTTTCTTTCCTTCTTTTTTTTTTTACTTGATAAGAACTTTGCACTATTTTACAGCAACGATTTTATTAGAAATTCAGAAAAATATATCTTAAAATAATATTTCACACAGCAGGTTTATTATTATTATTATTATTATCATTTGTACCTCGAAGGCTTTAAAGCCCCTTATATTAGGTATTCTTACAACCAGGTTAAGAACCACAGTGCCTGACCACTTGTGATTCTGACACAGACACTTCTTTAGCATTTCATTTATTGAGTACAAATTTCATAAACCGAACGTGGCCACAGCTATGAAAATGAGACCCAAAATGTAATAAACTGGAAGTGTCCTTTTAAGATGTCCTTGATGTGAGCAGCTGAATTATTTCACTTACTGCAGGTCTCCTCTGCCTCATCAGAGCCATCCGGGCATTCTGGTTCCCCGTCGCAGCGCCATCGTCCTGGGACACACTGTCCATTTAAACAGGCAAACTCTGCCGGGGCGCACGTTTTCCTGGCTGCTCGGAGAGAGAGAGGCACAGACAGGGAAAAACAGAACGAGGATTGGGAGTTAAAAACTGGGTAAAAGCATGGTCAGTCCGCAGCGGGGCTTAAACTGTGTCATAAAATTGGTCACATTATCTGAATCTCAGCAATCATCCCTCTCATCAGAGGAGATCAGTCTTATATTTCCTCACATTATTCCTCTGTAGCCCCTCTCTGGTGCTCTTTCTTTTTCCTGATATCCTTCACTAATTATTGCCACTTTCCCTAATTTTCTTGACTCTGATTCATTGTGCCGTCTCCCCCTCCCCCCATCTACTCATCTCCAGAACCAGTCTAATCTCTCAGGTTTTCCATCACCGAGCAGCGAAATGGATGCTAATCGCTGAGCACTGCAAACTCTGGGAGGTTAAACCTTTTACTTCCCAAACCTGTTTACTGCAGAAAACTACACGCCAGCAAGGCCACAGGCTGGTAAACAACATGTCAAGCATGCTGAGAATAAAAAAAATGTGAAAATCAAAAATGCGTCTGTTTAGGCAATAAGAAGAAAACTTCCCCCAACAGCCCAGAGCTTATCGTGGCTTCCTTCCAAAATCTCACCAAAAACTTGTGTGTGTAAAATGTCACTCAACACATATACTCCCCCCCACACACACACACACACACACACACACACACACACACACACACACACACACACACACACACACACACACACACACACACACACAAGCCACACACACAAAGGCACTCTCCACCTGTAGACTGCTAGCGCCGCCTGAGAGCCAGACAACGGCAGAGGTCAGAGCCATTCAATTTCCTCAGCCCTTTTGAGCAGGACCTGTCTACAGTCTAATAAATCACTGGCTAAAAGCCTTCTGCTGAGTAGTCTAGTGTTGTTACACAGGCACAACTTCCTCAGCTGCTGGAACCCATCTTGGCTCTGATGCTTCAGATTAGATATAGCATTTAGAGATGCGCGGAGAGCCTAAGCCTAGCTGGGGGGGCTCTAAGGAAAGAGTGAGCAGAGAATTTTTTTTCAAGTGTCTTTCTATGCGCACCTCATCCTACTCCAACTCCTCTCTTGACCTTAGTTTGGAAGTCATTCAAGATCGGGGATATCCTTACTTGTATAAAATAGTTTGTCCTACTTTCCACATGTAGGTTTTGAGGAGTTGACGCAATGAAATCAGATGTCATTCAAGCAAAATAAATAACAATCCCTTTCAGCATCATTAATAGAGACGAGCAGGCAGCTGCACCAGTTATGTTTAAGTTAATTGATCTTCACTTGTATAGTACTTTATCACCTTGGTGGTCTCAAAGCACTTCAAAATGATTCACACACTTATGGAACTCCCATGCAAGGTGCTCACCACCAGGAATACATCCACACACCAATGGTACAGAGCTGCCATGCAAGGTGGTCGCTTGCATCAGCAGCAATTCAGGCTTCAGTGTCTTGCCCAAGGACACTTCGGCATGTTGACAGGAGGAACTGGGGATCAAACCACCAACCTGTAGATTAGTGGGAGACTCGTTCTACCATCTGAGCCACAGCTGCCCTGATAAATTCAAACATGACATTAGGTTAATAAATGTGGAGGACAACATAAGAACATGCTCGTTATAAAGAAGTTAAGATGGATCTTTATATTTACACCTCCACCTTAAGCACATGTAAGTAATTTCGTACTAAAAGTTGTCCTGGCAGAAGGATAAGAAAAACGTTATGGACATATTATAACACTTAGGTGCAGCACCCAAATGTTTTTTAAAAGCATCAAAGCCACCATATTACTATATGCTTTCTTTTATCGGTGTTTGCACCCAGCTTACTGGGCGGAGGCACACTGGGAAGATCACCAGTCCCTCTAAGGGCCAACACAGAAAGACATACGCACAGATTCAGACCTATTGCTAATTTACAATCAAGGTTAACCCAATGTGTCTTTAAACTGGGAGGAAGCCAGAGCACCTGGAGAAAAAACCCCGCAGACACAGGGAGAACATAGAAAGACCCCAGCTGACCAGCAGGTAGGTTCAGACCAGGAACCTTCTTGCTGTGATGCTAACAGAAATGTAATCTTTCCATCCATCACACTAAGTTTGATTGATGATCTTTTAATGAGATCATTCTTTTGGTCTAATGGCACACGAGTGGAGAATTAACGCCTCTGTTGATATCAACATCATGAATTTAGCTGCAAAGCCAAACACCACAAACAATAAATGTCTCTGTCGATGTATCTTTAAACTATGATTAGTCTTATTGTACAGTGGCAGAACATTAATAGAAAAAGGTCATTTAAGCGGTAATCGCAATTATTTGTGTGACAATTAATCTTCAGTTAAAATTGATTGTGATGTACAGAATCCAGGAATTAATGAATCATCATCAATAATAGGTAATTAATGAGGTAAAAGGCAAACACAAGTTTTATTACATGTTTCAATAGCGAGTTCACTTAGTATAATAGTACACATTTCTTTCTTTTCCAAAGCTGCATCACTTTTTAAGTTAACTTGTAGAGTAAGAGGCAGTGCAACTGAAAAAGGAAGATTAAAACTACAACCAGCTGATGCACCATGTTACATAAATAATACTGTTTATAAGTGTCCCTAAAAAAAAATCTAATCTTGTATCAAGTGAACTGTTGCTTACTAACTTATTTGTGATTGATTCAATTCTACTTTCTACCCTGCACTTTCTAGATGAGCATTGAAGTATTTATATGAATACAGATCTTCTTCCATCAATTATTACAGATGGACAGTACAGGCTGGATCATCTATAGAGATTTAACTAAGCACACTCTCACATTTACAGTATGGATCACCAGAGCGCTATAGATGATGTGATAAGTCTGCCACTTATGATAAACTGCTTGTCTCTGATTCTAAATCTTGTTTAACTGCCCCGTTTTTAAAATATATCCGGTGTCAAAGTGCCAATGTCAAACCAATAACGGCTCCTCTTGGCTCGCTGACGTTATTAAAAGAAATTATGAAGTGTGTTAATAGGGTTGCTCTAATAGGACGTACATCTCAGCAGGAAATGCGTTTGTCACCGACTCTGGTTTCGTTCACTTAAAAACTCTGGAAATTAACATTCTTTCTCGCCTTTTCAGCAAAACGTTACGAACCGACCCCATTACAACACTGAGACAAACACTTCCTTTTCACTGTGACTCCCCCTCTTCTCCCTTTGTTCTTTCAACCGGAGGTCTCTCCCTCTTTGTTTACTCCATTTGCCTAAACCCCAAGCCTCTGTCTCAGTTTAACGCCCCAAAAAAGCAAACACATTGGGTGGTTGTTTTTCTTCAATCACATAAAGTGTGTGGGTTTTCGGGGTGAAGCTTAAGTGCTACTTATGTCCTCATTAGAGAGCAGGAATACAGGCCTTTATTAAAGGTGAAGACAGATGATTAGGTGGTAAATGGGGATTGTGACATCCTTTTAACCAACGCCTCCCTCAAGTGTGCAAACTCATTAGTAGTGTGCTCACATTACTAAAACAAAATGCCAACTCTGTGCTTCCTAAAACGCACAGACGCATGCACATCACATGCATATGTTAAAAATGTGTTCATCAGTCATTTAGGTTTGGCAGTGTAGGAGAGCGAGAGATACAACAGATAGACCCAGTGGCATAATGCAAGCTTTAAAAGGCCTCACACCTCCTGCAACAGAGTAATTCGATTCATAAGATCTCTCCTGCAAATCCTCAAAGATACAGCATATTAAAATTCATATTCAGGACCAAGTCGAACATTTTGACTTCCCAAACAAACCCCTCATTCCTGTACTTCCAAATCCGTCCATGGGTATTAATATTGTGTTAATTAATCTGACTCCCGTGAGATGAACGAAAAAGAGAGACGAGGGCAGAATTGAGAATTGGAAGCAGTGTGCTTGTTAAGACTGTGCTTAAGTCTTTATTTGATGGCATTACAAAGTCTTTGAAAATCTCCCGCTGAGCCGGTGCGTGGCCCCTACAGGTCAAATGAGCCCACGTCGTGCGGTTTTCTCTGACGAACTGAGCTCCTCACTCCATCCAACTGAGCTCGCTGCTGATTTCCGTCAGAGTCTACAGGGGCCATGGTTCATTTGGCAATAATTACCCAGGCCAGCTCCTGCCATATGCTTGGAATGACTTTCTGTTTTAATTAGGAGAAGTTTGGAAATGTTCATGGGAGGGGGTGAGCGTGAGGGTGGGCTGAAGGGGAGAGTTACAAGAAGAAGGCAAGGTGTTAGATAGGAAGCAGAGGAATAACAGAAGTGAGTAATAGTGGCAAAGATGGAGAGTGATAAAGTAATATGGCTTTATGGAATCTTTATGGAATGCGTGATACTGAATGAAAACAGGAAATATTACTGTACTGTATATGGCAGAGATAGCGTTTACTGAATGTAAATCCCGCTGCCGTTCACCGCACACATGTAAACCACTCACTGGCACACACAGACACACCGAGTCTTCCTGTTCTACAAAAAAAAAAAAAAAAAAAAAGAAAGACTTTAAAACAGAGACACAGATCTTAGTTCATCGGAGAAAAATCAAAAACAATAGCGATCCAGTGTTGTGTACGAGTCACCGATCGTGAGCGTTACAAATTGGATGTGACACAGACAGAATGAGGGCCCTGTACAGGGGAGCTCACCCAGCCATGGGATGTCTCCGGGTGGAGGTAAAGTGGGAAGGCGCTCCACGCTCCGGCAGCTCCACCTGGAGCTTTCTCCTCTGAGGCCGATGTTGTCAACATTTCACTGCTTCTGCTCCTTTTCATCTTTCCTGAACACCATTGATGTGGATGTGCTTGTCAGACTTATATCAAGTATGGTTTTGCTGTTACATTTGGTTGAAGCTGAGCTCGGTATGAATATCAGACATAGAGAAGTCAGTTTTGCTCACTGCCGATGTGACTGATATCTGATTTTCCTCAGCAGCAGGGGTGTCAGACTGGAAAAATTGGAATAAAATCTTCCTCCTTCCTTGAGGAGCTTCTAACCAGCTTACTTTTTTTTTTGCCAACATAGCTACGTGGTTTGATGACACGGTTGGTTGGCCAGTAGGTCGACCACTTTACATTTACATTTTCTTAAATGATCTCCTGAACCAGAGACAGTAGAAAAATCTCCTGTCACTTCACAACTACACCAGCAAAACTACAGTAAAAAAAAATGTCCCATCATCCTCGGCTCTACCTTGTGTTTAATACTCAGCAAATGCTGAGCATGCTAAGCTAAACTGAGACGGTGAACATCATACCTATAAACAACAGCATAGTCATTTTAACAAGCACAGCTGCTAGCATGGCTGTAAACTCTTCTGTGTGCGACACACTGCCTGCGTGGTGCGTGCATGGCGGTCGCAGTATTTCTTGATTTATATTTCCACCCCTACGTTAACAGGTTAGAACAGCCATCTGTGTTTTAGACGTGTGTCACGTCGTGCACACGTCATGCAGGCAGTGAGACCCACAACTAGAGGCTCTATGTTTCATCTGCCACAAAGCAGAACCAAGTGCAACGCAAGCTTCTTTGCTGGTTTCACAATGACGCAGTTCTCATTTTGACATCCATCATACAATAACAAATTTAAACCCATCTATCTGAGTGCCCATGGACATGTTGGTCTTAAAATAAGTTGTGGTCAGCTGCATTTTTAGTCCATTGGTAGCAGCAGGGAGTGAATGATAAAAAATAAAAAAAACGTGGTCTCAAGTCAATTGCGCAGTATTTTACTATTATTTGAAGGGCTCATTAGTAAAAGAATAGTGTCCTGAATGCACTTGCACCATGCACTTTGATTGTTCAAATATTGCCTTTACCCTTATTAAACAAAGCCTCGGCTGATTTTTAATATCACACATTTTCAGGGTGAAAAGTATACCATTTGATCAACAACATCCAGGTAGTCAATGGTATCACAAACTGGCACAAAATATGAAGCTATAAAATTTAAAAAACCCTAATTGGTCAAATCTTAGTGTGAATATGTATATGTGAGTGTGGGGCTGCTGGATGAACATCTTAAAGTACCCTGTCAAGAACGGAGCTCAGTCAACCATTCAGTGATGTTCAGCAGAAGCAGAGCGCCTTTTGTCATCTGACATTCACACACATAAACACACACACCCTAATTCCTTGAAGATTTCTTCTTTTTTTTTACCATGAAGGATATTAATGGCAGCTCTTTCATTTTGGAGGCCACGAGAAGCTTAATAGGTAATGCAGTGATAAGCACATTCTCCTGTGTATAAGAAGACAAATGGCCTCATTAGCCCAGAGTGAAGTAGGGGAGTGTTGTCAAAGCAGGAAACATGATGTATCCTGTTGGGTTAAACCAACATGTAAATGACTAAACCTTCTGAAATTAATGGGATATCATGGTCGCATACAAAATACAGCTTGGCACCAACAAGACCTGGGACAAGCTGTTATTGAATGTCTTCTCACAAATGATAATGGAATTCAATTAGGCTAATTTGAGTGTTCTGATTTCTTCAGAAATATTTAATTACTAAATTTTAATTTAGATTTATAATGTGACTGTTAGTACAAACCTAGAAGCCCCATGTAGCTGAATGAATTAAAACATGTCCTTGGAGTAAGTAAATCATTTCTCCTCCTGACTCACGTATCTGTCCTCATCTGTCAATAACACAAGTCACTACGTTTTGCCTCCTGTCAGTCAGGTTTGTGTGGTTAGCAATGAGCTACCAGAGACAACAAGAAGGCAAAAAAGTACCACATAGTATTGGAATCTAAGTCAGCACGGGTAGATAGACTATCGATCTTAATGCACAGAGCCACAGAATAGTGGCATCCACACATTCAATTTCTCTTTTTCTTCCTCTCTCGCTGTACATTTTGCCCTTTTGGACAAATTGAGCAAATCAAATGTTAAAGATAAAGCTAAAGGTATGACATCAGATTGGTTACCCTCCACAGAGCTGCATAGGCTAGCTGAAAACTTAATAACCTGTAATTGCTTTAATACCATGGATAGATTCCCTTTTGTTTGTTTGTTTTAGAGCTATTATTCAAATCTAGGGTGATGTGGGATTTATAAATAGAAGTGACTAAACATGAGTCAGATCGGATAGAGGAAGTGTGTTATTTTTTAAATATTTGATCTGATGCTACACCTCAATATGCATAATCATAAAATCTATAGCAGAGTCCTAAAACAACAAGATGTTTCTTTATGTCTGTGAGGAAAAGGGAAACAGAAGAAAATCAACGAAGAAAATGTCACAAAAAGTTCAGAGACACTGAATGAATTATGAGACAATATACACGCTGAGACATGAGGGTCTCTCCGGCTGTTACTAGGCAACGGCTTCGTCCAATTGTTGGTTTAGTAATACTGACAAAGATAGTGAGAGCAAAGCATTTCTATTTTAAGAGTATATTCTCTAACACAATATAAAATACAGTAGATGATCATTAATTATTCTATTTTGGGCAAGTTGTCGCTATTTGAAACAAAGACAAGTAATATTTTTACATCTCACTACAGAAGCCATAAAACTCATCAACAGTTGAGCTGATCGCGATGGTCACTATATTTTGTGATTATGATGCACTTGCAACAGAGATTGGTGACTGTCATCAACCTTTGTGTGTCTTTCAAACTTTTTCCCCTTTCTTTTAATCTGTATATAATCATAATTTCCAGTTTGTACCTTTAAGGACAAATTTTGTATTATGAATGGAAGTGAACTGAAATGTGGCCCGATAAACTGACTTATGTACTAACTGCACCGCCCTCATTACATTACTCAGTATTAATCAGCTACACTCATATATTCATTGAAAATATTAAACATTACATTACATTTCATTTAGCTGACGCTTTTATCCAAAGCGACTTACAATAAGTGCATTTCAACCATGAGGGTACAAATCCAGAACAACAGGAATCAAGTAAATACAATTTCTTCAAGAAAGCCAAACTACAAAGTTCTATCAGTAAGCGTCATTTTAAGTGCTACTAAAGTTCTACTGTTCAAGGTAAAGTCTGAAGAGGTGTGTTTTTAGTTTGCGGCGGAAGATGTACAGTTTCTGCTGTCCTGATGTCGGTGGGGAACTAGGCGGAAAGTAGTGTCAGATCTATTCAGATCCACCGCTCAACTCCTCCCCAGCTCACAAACCAATGCCAATGGGTGACATCACTGTTGGTCGCCGCTGGTAAAAGACCCCACTAACCCCACCCACTGCACATGCACACACAAAGAGAAACAGAATCACTTATGCTGTGAACTTGGATTCAACAAATGTCAAAAAACTTGAAAAACCCTCATTTTTGCCAAAGCTGATGAGAAGCACGTCCTTAGCCATCATAGAGATTTCAGTGCACCTCCGTTCTGTTTGGATTTTTGAAGAAGTTCCACACAGAACATTTGGACGGTTGTCGCCATCTACACATTTCTGCTGTTTAAGATTGTAGCATCTACTCGCACAGCTCCAAACACGTTTGTGAAACATTCCTGTTCTCCTCCTTTTGTCGCTTAATGGAGGTTATCAAACAGCTTTTATGTATATTACAGCCACCTTCTGGCGGGTTCCGGTAAAAACATGAGGAAAATATATTATTTATGACAAGAAGATATTTAGAGAAATTATTTTTTTAAAAATTAACAATTTAATGGCTTTTCAAAAATTTTAAACTCAAGAGCCATTTTCAATTTATTGTAGTTTCCATTTCCAACATAATTACTCAACTCATGAAGCCTGAAGTCAGATCTGCATCACCAGACCTGCAGCATGCCAGAGGTAAGAAAGGCTACTTAGAGCTGTTCACAATCCAGCATTTCCTCCGACCTTGTGTGCTGGTCAAAGACACATACTGCGCTAATTATAGCCCTAAGCCTCCTAAAACCAACATATTTTTTTCTCTCCCTGTCGGGTCACATTGGCACAAACACGTCCTGACCCAGCAAGAGGCAGGGCAGCCTCAGTAAGGAAAGTTCCTTCCGTTGAGGGAGCCCGCGAATGATTTATACTGAAGTTTTTTAGGATCAGCTTGGCAAAAGCCCAAGAGATTTACCTTGAAGCCTGAAGTATGACAGAGCAATATCAGACAGAGGTGCGGGTGGTCGTCTACCGCATCTGTGAGGAAGCAACAGGATACATCTACAGTATAACCACTGCAAATCTTGATTTATCGAACGACATTTTTTTTTATTCATACTGCTGCGACGGTCTACTTCCTTTTCGCTCTGCACCCTCATAGCATAGAGAATACCGCAGAGCAGTGAAAGCAAACTGACGAATGTTGCCAAGATAACACATACATTGCTGGTTACGAGAAAACCTTGCCACTGCTCTGAATATCAGCGTACTCTATACACACAAACACACACACTTCCCTTCACTGCATGACGCCCGCTCCACGGGTCTGACCTTCTGCTACACCCTTCTTCCTGTGTTTTCTGCTTTAACGAAGCAAAATTTGTTTGACCTGCAGCCAAAAGTCGACATTTTTCTCCGACAAGCTGGCATCTTCATTGCAACAGACTGTACCGGTATATAGGGAAAACTAAAGGGAAGGCCAACTCTACAGGGGACTCAACATGTGGTAGAATAAATCATGCTGAACACATTAAATTAAGTCCAGTTGACGGTGAAAGGGGGATTTCGTGTCATTCTGGACAAGTAGGACATTTTTAGAGTTTAAAGGTACAATCGAGTTTCTGCACACATGGGCTTCTACTAAATGAGGCAAATAATCTTTTTATGCAACTTTGTGGACATGAATGAAAGATGATCAATTATTTTAATAAAATAGAAAGAGCGAATGAGACTTTATGAAATACAGGGGAGAAAGTTACCACACCCCGCTGAGCTCAATAAAGTGTTCAAGTGATACAGACATTTAATTTTTTACTACATATTTAACACAAATCTCATTGGATGTGTTATATCAAATTGATGCAACTTGATACTTTTGGTTATTGTGAACTGTTAATGAGTAGAAAGGTATTCATATCAGTGGGAGATATCAGGTCCATCTACAAAGTACATGGCTGTGAACACATACATAGTGCACATGTGACTTTTTTAAATATTTCTAAATACAAAAGATCTGAATTTAAGAATGGAGATGAAAACAGACAGCAGGAGATGATAGATGCAATACACACCACATTTCAGATTAAACTGTACCACTTTTACAGCTCATGTTTCTACAGCTGCATCAGTGATGCAACCACGCTGTAATGTCATGCAGTACTGTGTAATTACCACTTGTACTGGAAAGTTTAACCTAGATTCAGCCAGGAATTTTGCATCTCGTTATGGAATTAAAACAATTGTTTTACATGTGGTTACACAGTTCGTGTTGGCGGTACGGGTTCTGCTCTCTGAGGTGTTCCCGATGTGAAATCCAGCAGCCGGTTAATGATTCAGTGGGGAGCACAATCAAACAGTGTCAGAACAGAGCCCGGCAGACATGTCAGTGGAATACTGAAGACACAGCTTGGAGAAAAACGCCCCCCCAGAAACAGATGACAGGAACCACACAGGAGGAAGGTGTGATTTAGGGAATGCAAAAGCAGGTAGAAACAGCAGGGGTACATGAACCACCTTGTTGAATGTGTTGAATGTGATTTGTGGCTGATCTGGCACCGATGACTTTCATGTCCTGCTTGAACTAGCATCTGTGATTTTCCTGCGCCAACACTTGTGCCACCCTGAAACATGAGTAACTGCAATGAAGAGATGAGCAATTACTGAGCTTTTCTGTGAGAAACCTGTGTTTAGAGTGAAATAAAGCAATTTGGCAAAAGAAATCTAATTACGGTGTACAGCGGCGGAAGCAGGCAAGGTTTAAGCAGCAGGTGTTTGCAGGAACAAGCCCCGACTGCTGCTTCTAAATCCACGGCAAGGGTCAGATCATCTGCACTCTTCCACAGTCGGAGCTGGTGAGCGCAGCCTCAAATCCTACTTTTATCAGAAAAGGGCAGAAAACCAGGAGCCTTCAAAATAAAACTAATCCGACTACACAGATGGATGGGCCTCTTGCGGTAAGAGATAAAGGGCTGATTTTCGAACAGTTCCCACGCAAAACCACAAACCTTTGCAGATAATGATGCATTGCCAAAGAAATGTACTGCAGCACAAATCTGGGTTATAGCTGGAAACCTTCCAAATGAAGTGGCATCCAAATGAACGGGGACAAGACGGTTGGTGCAGTCTGTCACCTGCCCATGAGTTTTTGGTAATAAAGTCTCCCTGGTCTAGAAAACACAGAGGCGCACAGTTCGAGGACGGGTTACTCAGCCAAACAGCTGACACCTTCTCCGCTGCCCTTCTCTCCAGAGCCTCTCCTGCACGCTTCGCTGGAAATGACTCCAAATCAACACAGCAGCCAGATGCTCCATCCTCATAAAACAACACAGTCTGCAGCCTGGAGTTCAAACCAAGAACTTGGTGAACGTAACATATATATATATATATATATGTTCCACAGAGGCTGCAACCTTCGGTTCTGTTTGCTGTTTGTTATTGAGTCCTGAGGTCTTTCTCAACACAATCATAGCAGTCTACCCAGACCTTTTCCTCAGAGATATATTGATCAGGCTCCTTGTTTTTAACCTTTCGTGATACAGGAAAGCTTAACTGCACACACATAATCTTCCTCTGCAATGCTTTGCTTCACACTCAAGCTGTTCACACCGCCTTAACCCTGCAGGTATTCAGGAAAAGTATTTTTCTATCGGCTACTAATGGCACAGCAGGGGTTCAGAAACATGCTAAAGGCAGATATCTCTAAAAGAAAAAGACAGAATTTCACTTTCTCCAAACTACAAAATGTCTTCAAAAAGCTGCATCTTTAGAATCACTATCTGTTTACATAGACTTAGTTTTCAGGTTATAAAATAAATCTTAAATAGACACTAAGAATAAATCAGAGCTTAAAAGCAGATGCCTCACACAAGATCTTGAGAGAGAATATCAGCACAGCTTACTGTTGAGTGCAATAATGCAGTAATAATGCAGCATTATGTTTAAAAAACTGAAGGCTGACAAATACCATCTGAAGTGGGCCTATGCTTCAGCACACACTGTACACTGTTATTCTACCTGAAGGCATTGGTATAAAGACACAAAGGCTTGTACAGCAATTTCAGAAGAAGTTTGACTCAGAAATGAGACTCTGAACTGCTCAGCGATCAGAAGAATGGAAATTAATGAAGAGAGTCCCAAAGCGTTTTCCCCCTTCACTTAAATAATCTCCTCTCAGTGTTTCACTGTAGCTGTAAGACAGGAGACACTCTTCTTAACAATCATTATTCATCTGTCAAAAGTAATTATGACACCAGGACCAAATGCCATCACTCACCATTATGATCTGACTGACACAATCCATAACGTCTGCCACAGTGAAATAGCTGGTGGCTCTTCTTGAGTAAAATTGATTTTAGAGACTGCAGCCCTGTTCACAGCTCTGTGAGGCTGTAATTAGGCACAGCATTTAAATAAATACTAACATCAGCATGCTAACACACTCATAATGACAATACTTGCAGTTGCTAGTTACCAAATTTCATGGCAATCTATCCATTAGCAGTCACCAAAAAAAATGTCATCCCCATTGTAGTGCTAGAAGAACAATCAGGGGATCACCGAAGTTATTTGGATTCATTCTCTCACAAAATGTTATGGTAATGTTTCCAAACAAAACATAGACCACCTTACTGACAACATCGCAATCCACCACACCGCTCGTTAAAAAAAATCCATGTGAAATGTGAACGTGAGACACTTTCTGGCCAGATATAGAAAAGGTGTAAATCCATCCAACTCTCCAAACATCCCTACATGATCTCACTCCTTCCGAGTGTAATTAGGTCAGTCAGCGATCTGTGGAAATGAACAGACCCTCCTGTGATAACAGCAGTTAAAGTATCCATCCTTCTCAAATCATATCAAAGCTTGTCCAGTCTTTAAAAACTGTCCCACTGCGAGTTTCAGGTCGCGCTGCCAACCATGGCTGGGATTAGGTTTTAGATTAGGTCCAAACCAAAACCAACATGTGGATGTAGCATAAGTATCAAAATGTGGTACCACCTGACAAGACATTTTTCGATGCTTGATACAATCAAACCAATCAGGTCAATGCTAAAAACCAATCAAAGTTCGGTACTCAGCCCTACTGTATATATTGTATTTATGTGGCTACGGGTAAAAGAAATCACATCTAGGTTTTACCCAAGTGTAAAAGGGACCGAGAGCTGTTTGTTATGGACATTTGAGTCACAAGATTTCTCTCATTCAGATTGCTGATGTTAGACTATATAAATTCATCTTTTAAATATATCTTTAAGAGCCTTCAGAAAGTTTGATGTCTGTTCTTATTACTGTCAAATTCCAATATTCATCTTCAGTTTACAGGACTTTAGAATAAATATTTTTTTTAAAAACGGCACGCCACTCTCAGTCACAGCATCCAAACACAGTTGGAGAGCCTACAGCAGATTCACTCCTGTACATGGAATATGTGCCACACTGGATTATGGTGTCTGTCTAGTAACCATGGGACTGTAATGGGAATTGGGAGATTAGCCTTTTACCCTGTGCAGAGAATGAGCCACATCTCTCTGCTATCGCCTCCTTTCTTTTCTCTCTCGCAAAGACCTGATTCCAACGGCACGAAACACAATGCCAGCTGCAGACCAAATTTTCAGAGACCCTCGCTGGCCTGAAGACGACGGCATTCAAATTGCTGTGACAAGCCACTGAGAGCCAGATTTTACATTTCCCACTGCAGACGGAAATTAACATAACTGTAACACTGCCCGAGGTCAAATTTCTTGTTCTAGAAAATCTGCCCCTAGCAACAAGAGAGCGTAATTAAGACACACTCAGATTTTTGTCCCAGCTGCTGTTTGATCACAACCCGACAGTTACGCGCAAACACCACGCACGCTCACGCGCACATTAGCTCACTTCTGCACATGAGCGAGAAGCTCTTCTGTTTCTCTGGATCTCAAACTTCAAACTTTGTCTCTCTTTCTGAAAATGTCTCTTCTTTAAACACAAAAACAGCAAACCGGATTCAGACTTGGACACAGTCGCAGAAGGCTACTGATAGACACTGTGACGGACGATATTCTTTAAGTGTGGGCCCACCGAATACCTGCTGTCCAATCAAAGAATTCAGCAGCCACCCACCACAAAAACAGATTACTCAAACTGTGACTAAAGGCTTCCCTCTAATCATCAGAGTGGCTGAGTGTTAGCAAAGTGGCACAATGCAGCGTCTGTAAAAGCTGTGCAATGCTTTAAATTTAATATCACAGGATAGAGAACACCTTTTAGCCCTGAGGATCATAGAGGTGTTGTACGTGGGGTCTGAATATTTGCTGCAAAGCCCAGAAAATTACTTAAAGTAATAAAAACTACAAGTAAATAATTAATAGTCTTAGCCGAGCACCTTACATTATTCTTTCCAGACACAGCTCTGCGTCGTAGCGCTAATCTTTTTGCAGACCATATATTTTTGCGTCGGCTGAATACAGGGTCAGAATGAATAAAACCACTACATCTCCAAGTCTTTTTGCAAACTGAAGGTGACACAGCAGCTTTGCTCTTTTACAATACTTTCTTTCATGCATGTAAAGCTCAGATGGCTCCTTTAAAAGCACGGTACATTTGTTACACATGGGAGATTTAACATTTCGCTTGGCTTCATTTGAACTAATAGGAAACAGTGACAGTGAAGTGATTCATTAGCTTTTTTCATAAAAATCTTACTTCTGCCTTAATGGGCTGAAGAATATTTCAGCGGCATTGGTCTACATTCCTGAAGTCCAAAATGTCACAATACAGAAGGGATTTAACGCACTACTTGGTGGACTAATCAAGCAACCACACTGGCATTAACTCTACAACATACAGGTACGTGACATGGCTTTGACAGTATGACATTGGAAATAGTTTAAGAATTTGCGCAAGTCTTCATCACTTCTTGAATTGGTTAGCTCTATCTTTGCATCTACAAAAGCCACTTTTAAAGCCTCTAGCATAAAACCAATGCAAGCTTGGGCTTAAATGCCAAGATCATGACATTTTTCACATTCACAATGCAGTATGTAAAATAAGCTGCAGCTTTAAGATGCAAAAGCAGCTTCATGTTGCATGAGACAATTAAATAAAGGTTTTTCTGGGGCATTTTTTCGCTCCTTTTCTACCCTGTAATAATATATGTGGTGTCGAGAGACAAAGTAGGACGTGGTACTGGATTAAAAAGCAAGATTTCTGCTGTATGGTTCTGAAAAAGAAAGCAGTTCTTAAGAGTCTTATTATTGGAGGAGGTGGTACGAGGTGGATAAAACAAAACCAATAAATGTATATAATGCAATGTCTTTAAAAAAAAAAAAAAAACACAAACAATAATAACAAATAACAAATTCAAATCCTGCTTTAAGAACATTTTTGCAGAATGCTATAAAAACAAGAATCTATGATTCGTTAATTTTCTTAGATCTTTTATTTGGTTGAAAAAAATACAAGAAAAAGAAAAGATTTCAAATTTTGTATCCAGTGTAATTAAAAGGAACGGTGACGTGAGAAACGTGTCTGTTGCAGGTATGTCGGTCAGTGAACACATTGGAAATCTGTTCTTTGCACTTTTGTCTTTTAAATAAAGGTTTAAAATAATCAATGGATTGCAGACTCTTGTTTTTATCACTTTTTACAAAATGTCCAAACTTTTGTGGAAAAGGGATTTGTACTACGTTACCTTAAGCTTCTCAAGATACTAATTTAAGACTGAGTTCACATAAATTGCCCCATAAACAGCACACACACGTGTATGCAATTCATGGGATTTGTCTGTTAGGTTGTATAACTGATTGTTTTGACATTTTACTGTCGCATGCAATTGATTTTTTGGGGGGGTTTAATACAATGGAAACCTGCTTTGCCACCATTTGACTGATCATTAAACAGAGAAAATGAGCTTCAAACAGGAAAGCTGCATGCATGTCAGGTGTTCACAGCAGTGTGCCGTTTGATAGGATGAGCAGATGTTCTACAGTGAGTTGGAGCCTCCAGAAAGATGATCTGCTTGCCTTCATTCGAACCAAACGGGATGTAATTGCTTTCAGTTTTGTGGCTAAAGGAAGAGCTTCATTTTGTTGTTGCTGTTGTTGTCTGCCCTGTTTGCGGTGCAGCTATTGCTATGGTGGCTCTGGTTCCTATATCTCGCCTTATAACAAACACGGTGACACCGTACAGCACAACAGCAACCTCAACTTTGACCTTTCTGAAGGAGAGACTACGGGTGACCTCCAGCTGTCTGGCTGTCTTATCAGCTACACTTTATCTGATCTGCATCACGACAATAGCACAGCAAAACAACCACTCTAAAATCAATGACACTGCAGCACTCTTCCTCCCCTCCCCGCCACCTACCCCGCTCCACAACAACACCCTCCTTGGCTCGACTCCACACTCTTCTTCTCCTTACATTTTTCCTTGCTCATCATCACCTGTTCCTCTTTCTCTGGTGATCCATGTCAGAAGAGATTACATTATTCCCCCTGCATAGCATCATAAACTAATAAAATGGTGCACATTTGCTCAAGTGTAAAGTGAGTGTCTCTTAGTGTGCAGCCTGTATATCTGTGTGTGCATGTGAGTGGCCGATGGCCGTGCATTTAAGACGTACCTATCTCCAGGCAGAGCTTAGTTGCTGAGCTTTGATCACAATGTGCCTCCCCAAAGCACATGAGGTCAGGTACAACTCATACAAACCATCTGCCAGCTAACATTTCCCATTAACGCTGCTGCTTATGTTTCCTATCACTTCCAAGAAACACACGCAGTCAGTGTGAATCTTGAATACTCATTAAATTATAATACAGACTATGATTTAAACATAAGCTTTCTAATTAAAACAGGCGTGGCTAACCTTTTCTGATATGAGATGAGATTTTCTTTGGATGGCCTGCAGAAATATAGTAAAAGCTTCATATAACACTGTGATTAAACATGGAAAAGATGGTAAAAGTAATTTCCTTTTACATTTAAAATCAAGCTGCAATCATTTAGAAAGATTTGTGGATGTTGGTTATTGCAATATTTCATATTTATATCTAAATCATACAAAAGCTAAGCCTTTCCAAACCCTTACTGATACCATTTTCATTCCATTTGGTTCATACACAACCCAGTTTATATGTGTGTTAAAACATGACAGAGCATTTCAAAGGAAATTAAAAAGTCGTATTGAGGCTGCGGCTTTCAAATCTAGATTTTACATGAGTGAAAATGTTTTTCTAAAAAAATATGTACAAGTATAACAACAAAAAAAAAGGCATGCAGAGGACTGTGAAAAAGATTCCTTTGCAGAAAAGCTACTTAATGGTGTCTGAGTCTGTTACGTTATATTCTTCCACTCAAAAACAATGTGTACAGATCTACACTCGTAGCTGAGAGTAAAGCATCATGCGTATGTCGTCTCGACGTTTGATTAGCTCAAGTAAAACCAGCTCTCTGCTAATTGGGAGGCTGGTTTTGTAGGGAAGCCCTTTGATAGTCCCTGTCTGGCTGAATTCAAGGCTTCTCACACTTAAAGCTCCACTGCTGAGTAAATTAGTTTATGGCCGGTTCCTTTTTGCCATCATTGTTCAGGTAATGCAATGTTTGACACGATTAAATCCACATTTAACTTCTAGGTTTAGCTCATAAGTTCTGCATTTGTGCAGAAAATTAATCACAAATCGTTCCTCGAGAGGGAAGGGAAGCTAATTCCACTTCTTCTCGCCATTGGAAATCCAATATCACCGAGTTTTTCACAGTAGTTCAGGAAAAGCCAGACATTTGAAGACCTTACTTTGTGCTCTCAGAACTCTTTTTTTATGACTGCTGGCATTTTACAAACTAAAGAAAATACTCAAGAAAATAATTAAGAGATTATCTAAAAGAAGATAAATAGTTACATCAATAAAGAGTTAGTTTACATAAAATAACAATTAATGATAATAAAGAATTATTGAATATCGCTGGTCTTAAAGTAAGTGCATTAGTTAAAGCATTAATATACATTTTTCCTGTTCGTTTTTCAATGTGCAGCTTTGTAGTGGATAAAACCATCTTATTCCTCAATGACTGGAAGTATCAGCTTCTTCCAACTCGTCAATAACTCGATGAGAGAAACTGACCAAAGTGTGGATGCACAGCAAGTGTGCCATATCGTAACATTTAAGATATGACTGATATTTTTTTGTATATAAAAAAAAATCATATCATGATATTTGAAATATTGTGACTTGTTAATGAAATGGTGTCACACTCTTAGGCAGCGTAACGGTATGACATACGTTGCATGTGTAACTTACCAGCAGCAACAACAAGCATGGCTGAAAGTGGCTATAAAGTGGAGGAGTTAGTTCTAAAAAGGGGACAGACTTTAGTCATGTGGAAATGTTTGGTTGCAAAGGATCAGATGTACAAAAAAAACACAGCAATGTTACTTTTTATTGAATATTTGAAGGAAAACTTCTAAATACATGCTGGCGTAAAAAACTATACCATTTATTTTGTTCTTGAAATTATTATTATTTTGCCATGTCATATGAAGAACGTTGTTATCGCGGAAATATCCTGAAAGATCGCGGTATTTTTTTCAGAGCCACATCATCCAGCCCTACACACAGTGGGCACAACGGTCTGATGGCTGCACTGAAGGTGAAGACATGTTAGCAGGTGGAGTGACTTCAAGGCAACGACAGCCTGCGCGCCAATCTTTACCACCGTGATGGTGGCGGTGTAATGAGTCACTACGTAAGCTGGACAAGAGGAGGCGAACGTTGCCAGTGTGAGCGGAGGTGACGCTCATAATTCATCCAGCTACACTGAATCATCAATAAAGAGAAAGAGGCTGAGGGCTTTTGGTTGCCGTGGCACTGCCGCGCGCGCGCGCTGCCGATGATCTCTGTAAATCTGCCTTGACTTCAGCGACGCATCATGTCCTCTGTAGTTCTGTGATGAGTGTGCGTACTCGCGCACAAACAGATAAATCAAAACAGAGTGAGACTCACAAACCACACTCAACCAATCCCAACGCCCCCCGAGCTGTCGGCGAAGATTCATAAGCACGCCTGCTGAGTCACATGAAGTGGCATTTTTCACCAAAATCAGTCCGAGGGCCACAGTTTTTAAGGTGTGCCAACATCCTCCCTTGTGGGGGTTGGGGAGGGGGTTGGGAGGGGGTTCTGACAGTGATTTGGAATGAAAGGCGCTGTCTGCCTGGATGCCCGTGGCCCCGGGGCCCGAGTTCACCGAGCAGGCAGCCGCTCTCAAACATCCAGCATGTGTCTTATCGATTTTCAAGCTAACCTGGGTTCATTTCACTCCCACTGCTGGATCACTTGTACAAAAACTACAGTGATGTGTGGCAGCATCACTTTATCTGTAACATTTTCATGTAATGGTTGTATCTCAGAACCAGCTGAACTCAACAAGGGACCAATAATGTTTTACAAGATGCATACACACACTGTCCAAACTGTCCACCACTTGAGATCCGCGACCTCGAATTTGACTTGACATGCACCGCAGCGCTTTAAGCTCCCTGTTGTGCTGTTAAGAGAATGAATACATGGTTCTGCATTAATTGACAATAAAAAAAATAACATATAAGGGACTGATCCACGAGATACTATATGCAAAATCTGGGATTTTAAACCTCTTAGGTTCGCAGCAGTACAATAACGTTCTCGTAGATTTAACAACAATTAAACCCGAATCCAGTTTTGAAACCACATAAACAATTATTATTTTTAAAAGCCTTTGATGCACAGACTACAGTTTAAACTGTTGTTTTAATACTTTAGCAGTCTTTCAACGATTCAACAATAATTTGTATGAGGCAAGTCACGCTATCCCCAGAGAAATAGCTCTTCTTATATCCTTTGATATGAACAGAGATTTGTGTGGGGAGTTGTTGTTTTTTAAAGTAGATGTTGAGAACTAAAAAGTCAAGTGGAATGGAGATAAATACATGGCAGATGTGGGCAAGAGGCTGAGTGTTTTATACCCCCACATTAATCCCTCTCTCCATCCCTCTCTCCCTCCCTCTCTCCCTCCAACTTTGTATAGCGGCACTCACTAATCTGAGATAATAGCTCAATTGGAGCTGCAGACTTCTTAATGATCACTTAGGGCAAGCTGGCTTTGAGACATGCACACACAGGGCAGTAGGCCAGTAGGGCCAGCAAGCAGGCAAACAAACACAGTCACACTTATATACACACACATGTGGATGAGGCTGTAACAGAGCAGTGGCCTCAGCGAAGTGTTCTACATCTGATGCCAGCAAATCAACAGAACTGTTTGTGCATGCCGGGGAGAAAACGTGTCGTCAGTCAGACTGTAAGCTGATTTAAATGTGTGAGTGTTTTTTTCCAAGAAATCACTGCATGCTGAATGTTCTAGGTGTTTGCTTCAACTTATGTAATTACTTGGTGACGATGTAAAAAGACATAACGTTTTTTTTTGTTGTTGTTTTTACATCTAACTGATTTTTGAGTGGGTTTTGACAGCCTGCTCATTTGGGATCACAGCATCTGGACTCACAGTGAGTCAAAGACCAAACGACTGACACCTCACACTAGTTGTACCCTGTCCTCTCTACAATGCAGAACACTTTCAGTACTTAAAGGTAACAATCAAAAAGTAACATTGAGTGGACATTAGTGCTAATGTTATCAAACTAAACTATTTTCTGTGTGGAATTTCATTACCCGAGCTTGCTAGCTTCCCAAAGGAGAACAAATATAAAAGCACCATGGTTCTTCAAGTGCCTAAAAGACATACAGATGGGTGAGGAATTAAAGCCGAAACCTGGAGGATTGACATGTACAGTGAGGGGATCTGTTATATTGTTGGCATAGTTTGGGTTCTATTTGTCCTCTCAGAGCGAAGGGTCACTGAAAATAAAGTTTTTCTGAGTGATCACCTTCATCCTGTGCTAAACTATTTCTATCCTGAAGGAAGTGGTGTCTTCCAGGATGGCAATGTCCCCATCCATTGGGCATGAGGGGGTCACTGAATGGTTTGATGAGTATTAAAATGATGTGAATCTGACGACCATGTGCTATGACCTTTGCAGTCACCAGATTTCAACCCCGTCAAACACCTGTGGGAGATTTTGGACTTAGATGTTAGCTCTCTTCTCCCCATCATCAAAACATCACACGATGATTCTTTGAGAGAATGGTGTTGATCTCTCCAATAAGACTTCCAGATGGTGGGCCAACACATAACTGCAGAGATACCTGATGTCGGTTTTTGCCCTTCACTTTGTCACTCGTCTCTTATGTTTTAAATTACTACAAATTTTGCACAAACCACCACTATGTCTGAAAAAAAAAAAACATCTTGTATAAAGGCTGTTGGGCTTTACAGGGCTGTAAGAAGCTCCACTCAGCATAATGAAAGTTAATGGCAATCTTCACACCGAGTACAAACCAGAGAACACTCATGAAGAGGGGTTAAGGCTGTACGACAGCTGTCAGCCTCCTTCAAAATTAAAACGTGCACAATAGCAGTAAAATCAGGATAATTTTTACTTCATACAAATAGTATTAAATTCGAGTTTCAGTTTCACATCCCCTTTATATTCTCTCTATAAACAGACTTTCGCAGTTTCTTGCGTCAGGAAAAAATATCAAGGCTCCAGATAATAGGTGAGAAGACAATTCTGTTTACCCAATTAATATATTAATTTTTTTAATATTTATCTGTTTTTGCAATAAAAAGTTTGCTTCATCAGGGCTATCAAAATGTGTTACACTAATTGAGGTTCTATTAGGATAAGTGAGCTAACAGCACATAAATTGACTGCAGACCCAACGGAAAAAAATGCCTCATTGCGTGGAGAGATAAAGGCATAATCCTTCCCATGCTGTGAACACTTGTCAACAAGCCGTGGAGATTATGGAGAGAATTTGATAGGAACACAAACAACCTTCCCGACTCACCCCGCGGGTCAAAACGATTTCTTACCCCACTTTCTCTCACTTCAACTTCACACATTTTCAGCCCACTGTCTTTTTGTTCCACATCATCAACAACCACTGACAACATCGTCTCTGCTGTCAAACACGTTGCTTCAAACAACACAAACAAGAAGCACAGAGTCTGTGGGGTGAAAAAACACACACACACACACACACACACACACACACATACAGACCAATGGTTTTAACTGTAATACTCCAAAAACACATCTCTTTTTCTCAAAACTTCCATGACACACAGCAGAACTTCACACGTCACAGCGGTTCTCCTCTGCATTTACAAGTAGATGTCAGCCGGTGGAAAATCTGCTTCCTCATGTATAATCGGTCGATATTACTGCCTGGGTTGGTGGTGTCCACACAGCTGGGAGAAAAATAACTCGTCCGGTAATAAAAAGCAGAACCACTAGTTCGCAAAGAGAAGAGCTGACTGGGACTGCGTGTGCTCTAGCTACTCATCAATGCCAACCGTAACAGAGCGTCACAAAACTGCAGCGAGTTTCAGAATTCAGCTTTTGTAGGCATCTGTTGTGCAAGTCCAGAAAGGAGGAGAGAAGATACTGCAGGTGGTAACTGGGCCAAAATGCTTCCAAATAGGTTCAAACAGAGTTGCAGGTCACACGAGGCCTAACAATAGGTAAGCATTAAAAGATGTGGAGGAGATTTGTGACAACAAAAAAAAAAAGCATTTCTCCTTTTGAAAAGAAAAGGGTTGAAAAATGGAATGCAGAAGATCGGACACAGATGATTTACCTCTGAATAGGTACTGTCTTTAAATCCAAGGAAACAGTTGAAGCATATTAAAGCAAAAAAAATTTTTTTTAAATGGCAGTACTTCAAAGTTAAATCCTGTGAGTTATTGTGAATCTAGTGAATTTATGAAAAAATACTCAGAAAATCTCCGCTGCCTTTTAGCAGGCAGGACGTTCTTCCTCTTAAGAGCTCAGCAAGCAGCCATACAGAAAAGCAACAATATTGACTGATGCAATTATACACAACTTGTTCTTGAAACAAACAAAAAAATGCATGCACACTGGATTCCTACTCAGGATTTGACATTGACCTCAACATGTGTCGGATGTGAGCCGAGAAAATAACATCTGCGGTCTAAGCATTAATCGACAGTGGAGGGGTATTTCTTGCATTTCTAAATGTGTTGTGTTGGCAGACTTTTGGTTTCAGCTCTGCAGAAGAGGATGCTGCCAGGCTTTGGAATAAAGAAATAAACAATGACATCAGGAGGCGTACTGGGGTGGCAGCCCTTTCAAAAGCGCGTTTGCCTCAGAAGGAGTTGTGCGGATTTATTAGGTAAAAGAACACAAAGAGAGTAGGCACACCGTTTTTGCTGACTCGGCCTCGTGGAGAGAAACAAAAGAAGACTTTGAGCTTTACGTGGCGATGTGAAAGGCCTCCCGGCAGGTATGAATGTTATATTCATGAAGATGGATGAAATAGATCGTTACCACATTCAAGGATGAGAAGAAAGCCGGGTGGACATTTCTGGACTTTGAAGGGAACACGGATAGATGGAAAGTGGGTGACATGCTGCCATAATCAGGATGAGGATTAAACAGCAGCTCCGTTTCAGAGTCGGCACAAATCTACCTTTGAGAAAATCGAAGCAGAATTCTTTTGTTGCTTCCACTGCTGTGTCGACTCCCGATGAGGCGAGAGGCAGCGTGGTTTTGCTTTTCATCCTCACCAGGCAAGTTATGCAACCAGTAAACAATACAGTTTCCACTGTGGTTCATTCAACTTGTCACAAAGTTGAACAAGAGTTCATTGATATACATTTACTTATGTTTATGATTGTATGCATCTAGACTGCCATGCGTCTGGTCCCTTCTTGTGTGTACGCATACTTATGAGTGCAATTAAGCATGTATGAATGTAAGGGTGCGCGCAGCGTGTTGCTGGCCACTGGGGAATAGAGTTTGATGATGGGGGATGGTGGGGTGGACGGAGAGATGGGAGTGCAGTCCGGGGGTGGAATGGTGGGGGATGGGGTTAATGGAAACAGGGTGGGAGGATGGAGAGGGATCACTGTGCATCGAGGGTACGATACTGGCATGAGAAATATCAGTGTTTTTAAGAGCTTAACACCTGCTCTGCAAGGTTCAACTACCAGCACCAGTCAGGTAAGAAAGGTGACACTTGCATGACAAATAAGGAGCTGCGGCACAGGTTTCTTCCAGTCAGCATATTTCATAACCATGGTCTGTTGCACGCATTCAGTCACTGGATTCTGTGGCTTGGCATAGTGCTGCAAACTAATACGCTGTGAACACAAATACACGAAAAAAAGTGCGACCATCCGTTCAGCTTTTTAGACACGTCATTTAAAAAATGCGATCAACTCATAGTCAACAAGAAACTGGCTGTGTAATTTCGGCCATGGATTTGCTGTATGTACGAGCTAAATCCTCACCGGCCTCTCCCTCTGCCTAGCATATGTTATACAGGTTTACACTTCACTACACTACACTGACTGCCTTTCAGCCTCTTTAGGTGGAGAAAGGGGCTAACAGAAGCAACCTGTGACGATGACTTTAATAGTAACACATCTTTTAAGAAATTACCAGAGCCGCACCGTGTGCAAGAGGGAAGGCTTAACAGCTAATATCCTATCAGTGCTCCAACACTACAAGGATGCCAGTGCAGAAACAGAGCTGTCTCTGCTCTGACAAACCAGCCTCTGTATCCGCCTGCCCACGCAGATCCAGCAAGCCACACAAGGAAAGGAAATGGACACAAAGTGAAGGCCACTCGCTAATATAATGGCAAGTAATGCTCCACTGTCATAATCATCAAATGGAGGACTGACAGTAGGCTCAGCTTAAAGGGCTTTCAGGAGGAGAGTTTTCACTCAAACCCTAAATGTGTCAGAGGCGCTATGTGATGGAAAACACAAAGGGGGAAGTAAAAGCTCAACAATTTCCTATTTCATTCAAGAAAGAAATATAGAAGAAATAAAGCCTGTCACGAGTAATGATTTTGTCCAAACATCATGTGTGTGTGTGTGTGTGTGTGTGTGTGTGTGTGTGTGTGTGTGTGTGTGTGTGTGTGTGTGTGTGTGTGTGTGTGTGTGTGTGTGTGTGAAGCAGTGATACATGAATGTTTTAGGGAACAAAGATGCTCCAAATGACCTGTTTTCCTTTGCATGCCCGAGGACACATCCTGCTGGTTTCTGAGACCGGGAAAAAACTGGCAACACATACAGTCAAACATGAGGAGGTGGTTGTACACAACAGGTCTGTGTGCGTGTGGGTGTGTGTGTGTGTGTGTGTGTGGGTGTGTGTGGGTGTGTGGGTGGGGTGGGAGGGGATTTGTCAGAGACAAACGGAAGCAGGTATAAGGAAAAATATAGAGAGCATGTATGTAGGAGGTGCAAGAATTCCTCCCGAGCCACAATTAACCCAGACACAAAGGAACGTAGCAGCGCAGCAAACATGCAGAGCTTGGCTACGGCTTTGGCACAACTTCACTGGTTTCAGTGCGAGCATTCTTCCGAAATATAGGCCACTGGCTCGCAGTCAAAAAGGAAAGTGGAATTCTATTATTTCCGCACAGAGCAACACATCCAAGATACCTGTCAGAGCTTTGTGCGATGGACCAGAGCGTCACGCAATCTGTCTCTCACCTGGACAGCTTTTTATTTGGGGATGATTGGAAAATAGTTCCACCCAATCAACCCGCAGTTTAAGGAAACACGCTTGTTGAGCTTTCTATATGTCGGAAGTAGAAGGGATGAAATCACCTGCTCACACTCGTGGCCTGAGGCAAACACACACACACTTCCTCTTTCAAAGTATGATTTCACTTGTGCCGCTTTACAAACCCTCGAATGTCTCTACAACTCTACTAATGAACAATGGATGAATAGTACAGTAGATAAAATGCCACCAGAATAGCTCATCCACCATGAAAGATAATACTAGATGATGAGAGGATAGAGATCTAGGAGAGATGTGGGTGCATTTTCTGGCCCATAACCGTTACTATTATGAGAAAACACAGCTCATTAACAGACAGAAGCTTCCATACACATTCCAGTCCTTACCAGATGTCAAGCTCTAATGAACAGATGATGGGGGCAATTTCATGACAAAATTGTAATGTTATTTAACTTTTACAGCAATTTCCAAGGACAAAAAAATGACTAACTGGATGGCCATGACAATATACCGAAATGTTTTTATGCTTTACTGCATATTTTATGGCAGTAATGGGTCGCACTGGCAAGAAAGGGATGAAGGGGGCTGAAGTGATCCAATTATTTTAAGATTTAGCTATTCTTTTATATTGCAATAAGATGTTATTGTGTGGTATTTGTGAAACACCTTAGACATCACAGGCTTTTTCACAATTAACAGATTTAATTTCTCCTCTAACTACTAAGTACTTACGACAGTTTTCTTCATCACTGTTGTCTGAGCAGTCGTCATCGTCGTCGCACCTCCAGATGGTCGGTATGCACCTTTTGTTGTTGCACTGAAACTGTCCATCCTCACACTCATCAGTTGCTGGATGAAAAAAATAAATAAAAACAAGCGGGGAGATCAGCGTCCAGATGGATGAGCAGCAAACGGATATATAGCGGAGTAGTAACCGCTAGTAGTTCAACTGTCATTTGCAAATGAATGCCTAATTGCTATTCAGCATTCATTCAGGTCAATTGGCTGAGGCGCTGGGAGCGTCATGGTCTGTTTTCTTTCAGTTACTGATCTACTTTTTGTTTTGTTTTTTTTCCAGGATATTGAACAGCAGCAGAGGAGGCCCCTGTGTGTCCGACACAATTCTCCAAAACCTGAAGACAAAGATTCAGTGAGCGTGGGCTACTACAGCTACTACCTCTGATGCAGTATGGATGCTCACAGCCGGGAAACACATGACAGACACGCAGAGGCTTTACCCATCCCGAATCCTCAGAAATATATTCAGAAAGCAAGCAAACACACATAATAGAAAAAAAGTATTATTATTTTTTTGTGTGTATTTTTCTCTCTTGGTTTTAAACGCGCGCGCGCGTTCAGCATAATTCACACATCGTTTTTATTTTTATTTCATTAACGTCCCATGCAAGGAAAAAAAGAACACTACTGACCTTCCAAGAAATGAAGCATGAGGACGAACAAATGAAAAAGTAGCAACGTCCTAATATCCGTCCACATTTCTGGAGGTGATGGAGCTCATTCACATCCACCAAACAAAGCCCGAAAGCCGCTCTAGTTGTAGAGCTGCGACGCCGCTGCCTCCCTCTCCGCCGCGAGAACCCCCCCCCCCCCCTCCCTCAGCCTCACTGGCTGCCCGGGGCGTGACGACAGTGAGTGGGCGGGGACAGGAATAGAATAGAATAGAATAGAATAGAATAGAATAGAATAGAATAGAATAGAATAGAATAGAATAGAATAGAATAGAATAGAATAGAATAGAATAGAGGCTTTTGCTGAATGTTTTGTGTGAGCATATGCTATGGAAATAAAACTGCCCTCACTTAAGAAAAAAAATAAGATGGAAACAAGCCTATGAAGATTTGATATTCTATCTAATTTTGCATGAACTTTCAAAAGAATAGAATAGAGTAGAATACAACAGCACAAAACCGAACAGGCAAGGATAGAATAAAATAGAATAGATCAAATGTTACTGAGGTTTTCACAGACAATTTGTGATAGCATAGGCTTTGTAAGTAAAAATTAACTCAATGGTATTAGATATGAAGTCATTATATTCTATTCAATTTTGTGATTTTTGAAACCTCATTTGTGACACCGTAAACAAAAAAAGGAAAAACAATTGACTGTATTTGAGGTCAAGAATGAACTTTCAATAAAATAGAATAGAATAGAACAACACAACAGAATAGAATTGAATTGAATAAAATAGACAAAGACAGAACAGAACAGAGCAACACAGAATAGAATAGAATAGAATAGAATAGAATAGAATAGAATAGAATAGAATAGAATAGAATAGAATAGAATAGAATAGAATAGAATGTACAGACAACTTTGCACAAGCCACAAAGATTACATAGGCCTACACAAAGTTCTGGTTTACCAGACCAGGTGGGTCACTATGATACTGAACATAAACTGAGCTGATTTTACCCTCAAAATAACACAAGAGACAACTGTTTAAAAACTACTAATTCATTTTCAACTCAAATATTGAGTTATTCCAATTCAAGACAAAAATGTCTGAGTTTAAAATCCCCTGCAATTCTCGGTCTCATTTAATTCATATATTATTAATTATATGATGGTTAAATCTTTAGCTATTAATATAAATTCTGACTAAAATTACAGCACATTTTCTATCACTGAAGTTTTATGATGCCCACATCATATTATGGAGGCTATCTTCTGTTGGTGCTGCCGGGCTAAAGACACAGAAAACAGGGAAAAATGATAGTTGGCCAAAATGCTGAGATGAAGAAAGTTGTGTAGGAATTTTTGATGCAGCATGTACAGTATGCATACATTATATCTGCACTGTGTATATCTAGACAGCCAGTTCTACTAATACAAATCAAGGAAGTGTGACAGTGAGCAAGTGAGAGAGAGAGTGGTCAGAGGGTTTTCCATGTCACACCCACTGAGCCAATGAAATCCATTTTAGAGCATACCGACAGGTAATAGTGGTCGAGTGTTGGAGCAGGAGCAGATAGGAGGGGATCAGAAGGTCAAGCAATTTGGTGTCCCTGTGGTGTTTTTTGTGTTCAGTTTGAACCAGTTTGAGAAGTAATTTAGAAATCCTTTAAAATTTTGCTGGTGGCATAGCACTGGATCCACACATGTAACAAATTCTTAAATCCTTCAAAATAGAAACAAACAAACAAGGTGCGGCTGATGGTAGGTAGAGGGAGGGGAAGGATGCAGGAGACGGTTGGATTCAGTGAGGCAGAAACCATCGCTGTGGGCCACACCTGTTTCAGCATCTACAACAGTCTCCTGTACAGTACGGTATGCTGTTCAACAACTCCATTATTAATACTCTCCCTAAGCAATAATGTGATATGAGTCTCATCTATATGCAAATTATGCGAGTGCTAAGGTGAACTGCAGGCTCCGCCATTTCTCAAAGGCAGGAGCAACAGGAAGAATCCCCCCCGTACCTCTTTCATTAACCAAACTGCAGCGTTATTACTCTTACTAAACACAATGAGGTAATACTTGTCCGCAGATAAAAGTGCATCACTAGGTCTGGTGGCTCCCAGACAGAGCAAACAAGGCTGTCTTTCAAATCTAGGCCACAACCATCGCTGACAGCATAATCAGTCGTTTTAAATGGAGATAAGCTGAAGGATAACTTAATCCCTCCTATCCTCAACATATTGTAAATACACCAAGAGACACTACTGGCACACGCACAAATTTACACAAGCACTTGTAGTCACTGGTCAATGGTACTGAAGAGAAAAAGAGAGGAAGTCGTGACCTGTTGTCATGGCTGCACAGCAAATATCCAGCAAGAGGGAGGCAGCAGGAGAAGAATGGAATAAAATACCACAGCAGTTCTTGAGCAGGTGTTCATAGGATTTTCAAAAAGACTTTGAAAATGAGTTTATTAGCAACTCATTCCTGACCTTCCCAAAACATATTCAGGAGATGAGCTGTGACCAGGGCGTTAAGTCAAACAGGAAAACATCCCATCACAAACAGCATGCTGACTTTATGAAAAGCTTCATGTCTGTTGAAGATAATACGCTCAAAATTCAATCAGTCTTGTAAATCACAACATAACAAGATACAAATTTTAATTTCTATTTTCTGGGGTACATAATCCCCACCATGCAATAAAGACTGATTATGTAACCTATACAGAACCATGTACTGAGAGAAACAGCTCACATAACAGATTTATACATTGATAGGCCATGACAACACATTAAGTTCAGTATATTTTATAATTCATACTCTGATGCCTTGTTCGAGCAAAAATGAAAGTGATGGATATTGATGTAGAATAAGAAACCTAGTTTTGGTTGAGTTGAAAATGTGAGAGATAACACAGACTGCAGCGAGTTTACTGAAGAGTGAGTCATTACTAAATTAAAATGCTTTTAGCAGACTGAAGATTAAGCAGGAACAGGGGGCATTTCTGAGTGAGAATGAGAGTGAAAGAGATTGTCAAGCAACAGGAATATGAGAATACTAGAAAGATTTTGTATATCGTCATGCTGTTTTTCCTGCTCTGGCCTCAGCCCCCTGTTCACGATTCTTTTCAATACTTCACAAAACTGTGTCCTTGCTTTGCTGTGAATGTGAAAACCACTGTTGCAAATAGAAAGACCAAAAAATAAAGTAAAATAGAATTGAAAAAATTAGTAAAAGTAAAAAAAAAAAAAAAAGTGTATGGTATAAACATCTTGACCTACTTAAGACATTCAGGAACTGTAAGAACAACATTAAGCAGGTAACGTTTATTACGTTCTTCACCTTAGTTCAGCGTGTTAGCAAGCGGATATTTGATTATAAGCACTCAACACAAAGTACAGCTGAAGACAAATATTCATAAAAACTGGGGAAACATAAATTTTGTGCTAATAATGGTGCTTCATGTGGGGATCAACAATTATTATAATTCATCCGAAATGTAACCTTAATATCTGCACCAGGTTTTACATGAATCCATCTAACAGCTGTTGAGATATGACGTAAAACTACATGTCATGTTGGCATGACAAGACAATTCAGGGAATACTAAAAGGATACATCATCTAGTAACTATGGATGCCAATTTAAAATGTATTTTTAACTATAAAAAGCTGAGATTTGTTATTAGATAATTGAACATTTTGACCTGCTGGTGGCACAAGATGAAATGTCAGTGGATAATCAAAGCTATGAAGATTTATTCTCTGGACACCATGAATATGAACACAAAATTTCCTGTCACATAAACTCCCTACTTACAGACTGTCCAGAGAATTATCAGCACTGTCCCTGTTTGATTTATGTCCGTTCCAGGGTCCAACCTTGTGAGAAGCCTTCAGAAAAGTCAGGAGTCAAGGTTTGTCTTTTTTGTTACTTTGCGTATCGCCGGTTGTTTGAGAATTGGCAGCAGTTTCCTTTCATTTACACCCAGAAGCCACTCGGGGTGATGTACCACATAATCCTACAATTTTAGGATTCAGGAGAGGCTTCCATCCTCCCCACATACAGTCACGGCATTAAGAAATCAGCGGTTCCTCATGTAAACAGCATTTCAGTAAATCCTGCAACTCTGGCCACATTCCTCATCTCATTAACCTTTAGGCTACATTTGCTGCATTCGGTTTTTCTTTCCACCATCAATTTCTCTGTTCTACATTCAGTCAGAAGCAGAAGCTGGCATGGTCAGCCCTTTTGGTTCAGTTACAGTATAGCTCTCCACCGATGGCCTCTGAGCACTGAAGCAATTAGATTTAAGTACCTTGCTCAAGAACACCTCAATAGCTGCTGCTGAGAGATCACAGAGTAACATTTGCTCTTGTTTTCGCCCACCTCTCAGCAGCCGCTTGAGTGAAACTAGAACAGCATCACAAGCCCTGTTTGTCTAACCCAGTGGTCTGCATCTGGGAGATTAGTTCATCCTCTCTGGCTGATGTAGCTCCTGTCTGTTAAATCAGCGGCTGGAGTGTCAGGCATGAGCGAGGAACTGTTCACCAAAAAATGGCTTGGGCACCAGTTGACGTGACTCTGCTCCAGGTTTGGAACAGCCAACGCTCAAAGCACAGCTTCTCTAATATTTAACATAAACACCGATCATTGTCCAAGCAGAATTTTATTCCACCTCCACACAGGGAGCACAGTTTCCTAGTAAAAGACTAAATGTGGAAAAACCTTGAAAGAACTCTAAATAAATGCTGTGAAGTGTTTTTCTAATTTAAGCGATAATTAAATAGGTTTTAAGCTGCATGACAACGACCTCAAACACACAATGAGAGACATAAAGAAAAATCCTCAGCAACAACAAGAACAAGGAGTCCTGTAACAGATGGTCTGACCCCGACGTAGCCCTGATCTAAACACCGTGGAGTCGGTCGTTACATGAAGACATGCTGACTGCATTTATGTTTAAGTGAAAAATAGAAGAAATGCTAGATTCATGCTGACTGTTCAGTTGTTTGTGGTTTTGTAGGTTTTAGTGGAGGAAAAAACTCCAACCAACCAACTAAATAGAAATAATGAAAATTACATATTAATGCATCAGTATTAATAAGCAATTGTTTAAATAATGAAACACTGAGAAGAGCAGACTCTTGTCAAAATTAGTACTTTTGTTTTTCATAAGTATTATTTAGAGGTTTGTTTTTTTATGTAAGTAATAATTTGAATGTAGGACTTTTACTATAAATTGATTTTTTTTTTTATCACTAAAGTGAGAGATCTTAGTGCTTCTGCATCTAAACCCATAGGGTATTACTGTACTGGTAACTTGCAGGCAGCAATCCAAACCTGGAGGCTACTGACCCCTGCAGGTTCACAAAAAGATCACACAGATACAGATAACGGTATTGTATTACTGCATAACTGTATAACAGCAGTAACCGTTTTTGATATAAATTGTGCTAACTTTTGGGAAGTTTATAATTGCACCATAATACTGAATGCAAAAGAACAGAACTCACTCTTTATAGCTATCTCATTTGAGAATTGTAGCATCTTTCAATAAAATCATGAATAAAAAGTAGAATAATATATTTTATGGTGATCAGTGCTTGAAGAGGAAAACATAAGTGCCAGTGCTCCCCATATTCACAGGTTTGTGTGCATCAGCCAACATCAGCAAATCATGAAATATACTACTGTGAATTTCAACAGAGAAGCACTACAAACACTACAACCTTTTTATTCATCAGAGTAACAACATCAGGTCAAAACCAACTATGGCTCGACAGTGAATGAAACGCAAGAGGGCTTTTAAATTGAAACAGAGAAAGGAAGTCAACCTTTCAGAATAAAAGTCCTAGCTAGTAAAGGATATGCTTTCCAGAGGGATTCATCAGTATATAGCGTACAATAGATAAGGATGTAGCCTATTATCTGATTCAATATTAATGGTACATACATTAGCATTCAGCAAGTATACTTGACAATTTAAGGAGGATGCTGTTCTTTAGAATAAATAAGATGTTCAAATAGCCTCATTAAAGGTGTGACACCAGTATGTCTTGGGTCTGGAGAACAGGTGTTTTTGCCGCTGCTGGGTAATGTAGTTTATTGAGTGCCGAGCTACTTGGCGGCTTGTGAACGTCACGGTAGTTACAGATTGACATGTATCCGTGCCTGTTCTGCGTCCCGGTGAGCGTTGGCCTGCTCCAAGCGCCATTCTGAGGAGTTTATAATAGCCTGTGTAATTTTTTTTCACACATCTGTTCATCCATTCATCCATCAGTTTTCCAACACAATTTCAGTTTTTTCTGAACCTGTTGAATTTTGGAGTCACTCCCAGAATAGCAGACAAATGACAGGCTTTTATATCACAAGGCTAACAAACAGATTGCACTTTCACCAGCTGTTCAGAAAAATGCCAAATACATAACAACCTGTAACAATTATTCGTAAAAATATTTTCATATTTTAATTAATGGCTGGCTTAACTGCTTTAGCAAATTTTTACAACATTTGTATTAATAACTCAGCTCATTTCTACTTGGTGCAATAATGATAAGAGTAATTATTGTAAATCAATATGTCCTGCCTTATGGCTTTATTTGAATGACTACACAGTATTGTTGGTCAGCTTGTGGATTATTCACATCGACAGACCAGGAAGCAGCTCTTTTAGAGTCACATATTATTGTCAGTATTTATCACATATTATAGTCACTGTAATGAGTAACATCCTAGAGAGTGTAAGATCAGATTTTTTTTTACAAAGAAACTCATGTTTCTGACAGTGTTCCATTCATTTGTTCATTCCCTCGTGTTCAATTCAATTCAATTCAATTTCATTTATATAGCGCCAAAGGTTATTTCATGGCACTTAACACATCAAAGTCCTTACAGAAGAACTTTACAATATTATACAGAGAAACCCAACAATTCAACAATTCCCACATAAGCTAGGAGGGGGGAAAAAAACTCCTTTTTAAGGGAGAAAAACCTCCAACAGAGGGAAGAAAAACTCCCTTTAACAGGAAGAAACCTCCGACAGAACCAGGCTCAGAGGTGGGCGGAGCCATCTGCCTGGACCGGTTGGGGTGAGAGGAGAGCAGAGAGAGAAAAGGACAGCATAGATATACAAGAGAAGAACTGTTGGTGGAGATGACAAGCGCAGAACAGAAACATGCAGCTCCATGACAGGACATCTGGAAAAGAAAGAACAGAAACTATGCGAGCGAGGGAACTGAATGGAGACAACAGATAATAAGAAGAAACTATGGGAGAAAAAGATGGTGAGGTATGAGTCAGTTAAAGAGTAGGAGGAAAGAAAAGAAGCTCAGCATGTAACGAGGTCCCCCAGCAGCCTCGGCCTATAACAGCATAACTAAGGGTTGGTTCAGGTCCACCCGAGCCAGCTCTAACTAAATGCTTTATCAAAAAGGAAAGTTTTGAGTCTAATCTTATAGCTAGAGAGGGTTTCTGCCCCTCGAACACAAACTGGGAGCTGGTTCCACAGGGGAGGAGCCTGAAAACTGAAGGCTCCGCCTCCCATTCTACTTCTGTAAACTCTAGGAACCACAAGCAGACCAGCGTACTGAGAGCAAAGTGCTCTGCTAGGATTATATAGTTCTATAAGATCTCTACGATATGATGGAGCCTGGTCCAGGCCTACAGTTGCTTTCAGGGCTGCTGTGCTTAACATCACATCAGTGATGGTAGCAGGAAGGGTCGGCCCGATTCTCTCCCTAATAGTGAGAATTTTATTGGTAAAGAAGTTGATGAAGTTATTACTGCTGAGAGCTGAAAGAATAGAGGGCTCAACCAAGCTGTGACTCTTTGTCAGCCTGGCTACAGTGCTGAAAAGAAACCTGAGGTTGTTCTTGTTGTCCTCTATTAATGATGTGTAATACAAAGTCCCGGCCTTACGAAGAGCTTTCTTATATAATATTAGACTATCTTTCCAGGCCAGGTGAAATTCTTCTAAATTAGTGGAACGCCATTTCTTTTCCTGCTTTCTAGTCGCCTGCCCAGCAGAGCGTAATTGTGAGTTGTACCACAGAGACAACTTCCTCTGATTCATTACTCTCTTCTTCAGAGGGGCGACATTATCTAGAGTTGTAGCAGAGATACTGGAGTGTTTTCTATCAGATGATCCACTTATGTGGGACTAAGATCAACGTAGATGTCTTCCACTGCTTTAACACACGGCATCGAAGAGGATAAGCATGTAACTACTTCCTTAAACTTGGCCACGGCATTATCTGTCAGACATCTACTGTAGTGGGATTTATTCCCACATGCTGTGTGGTCCATTATTGTAACTTCAAATGTTAATAAGAAGTGGTCTGACAAAACAGGGTTTTGAGGAAATACAATTCAATTTTCAGTTTCCATGGCATACGACAGAACCAGATGGAGGGTGTGGTTACCACGGTGAGTGGGTTTATTTACATTCTGAGAAAAGCCTATGGAATCTAATAATGAGCTGAAAGCAGAACTGAGGCTGTCGTTGTCCATGTCAACATGAACGTTAAAGTCTCCCACTATCATCACTTTATCTGAACTCGGCACTAAATCAGATAAAAAGTCAGAGAATTCATTCCTCTATTCATTCCTCCCATCTTCTTCTCCACTTGTGTTCATCTTATTAGCCTTTTCTCACACTAATTGATAGAAAATATAACATTTTGGCTAAAGTTTGGTCAAATTTGGTGACTTCAGTTGAGGTTAAAATGTTCACATTCATTACAAAGGCATGAATTGTACACTTACTCATATTGTCCACTAGGGGGAGACAGTGGATTTTTGTGTCCCTCTCCTATGGTGATGAAGCTGATTAGTTCATCAGAGGTTTTCAAGAGAAGCTCAGCATCATCTCATCCCTGGTGATGGTTGAAAAACAAAGGCAGATGGCACTGGGCACTGAACATGCTAAAAGTTTTTCTTCATTATGAATTGCAGATGGAGGCGTAAGAGAAGCAAAATATGAGGTCATTAGAATTTTTAAAAGTGCTCTAAATGCAGCCATTGGCCATCAGCCAACCTATTGTTGTGTGCTGTTATTAACTTAAATTACAGCGCAGAAAAGGGGTTTTGTTTCTGTAAAGAAAGCATTGAAATCTTAATGCCAATGATAATAGCAATGGCTGCGTTCCATTAAGGTACCAGCCAGCCAGTATGTTTATTAGCAAAGCCCTGAAATTGCCCAGAACAGTTATTATATTAGTTGCATCTGTGTCATAATAAACCACATTTGCACATGTGTGTTTCAGTGTGTTTTTCCGAGAAGAGCTACAAACAAAACACAAAAAAGTGCGCTGGCTTCTCAAATAACATCATTTCGGTGTACTTCTTTCCTAGAATTGTCATAGGGTATTTTTCTCTTTATAAAGGCTCAAATAGAGGAAGGAAAAATCAAGCCTAGCTTAAGAGTCTCTGTAAAGCTCACTAATTAATACAGTAAATATAGACTTTAGATAAAACTATATAAGCTACACCTCCAAGCGCAGTCTACCATATAAATAACTGTAAAAACACAACTTGCCGTTTTTACACTTTGATTTTTGTATGCATAAAAAAACCCAGGTGTAATGTCTTTCTGTATCAGTGAAGTTTAAAGGTGCTGCTGTCTTGGCAAGAAAGCAAATATGTGTAAAAACTAATCTTGAAATGTTTCCAAGAATTATTTTCAACATTGGCAGGTGTGTTAGTAGGAGAGACAGACCAGCAGGCCCAGGTCAGTGAGCGCCCCTCACCGAGGAGATACAGCGTTCACTGTGGCCAATCTCCGAGGCCAGCTCAGTGTGGGAATGACGCTATCCTTAGGATCACAGAAACACCATTATCAGTGAGCAGTGACATCACTCAGCCCTCCACAGCAGCAACGCAGCACCCGTCCACGTCCCCCTCCACACACACACACCACCGCCCGCCTTCTGCAGCACAGTCATTGTGTTCATCGGGCAGCCCATTGTCTGCGTTGGGACACGGTGGACAATGTCGCCAATCTCTGTCCAAGCCATGATCCAACACCAGCTATTGTAAACCCGTCTCTTTCCCACTTCACCAGACAAGATGGTGTTCCTGTGTGATGAGAGGAGGGGGGCGGGTGTCTGTTCTGCCTGGCACTGGGGAAGGGCATGTAAAGAGGGCACAGATTATTGATCGGTGGCACTAGTACAGTCGCCGATGAAGGCTTGGCGAAAAGACATGTGCACCAGCTACGTAAACATCATCATTACTTTTCCACTCCCCGTGAGGTTAACACTGTGGGAGTCCCTGCTTCCCTGATGTTCTGCCTCTAGTAGGGATGCTTCAGTTTTATCCCTGAAACCAACTTCAGCAGATGAAACATGCTGGAAGTTTTTCCTTCAAGATGGATTATTTTTTAGTTAAAATGGACATAATCTGTTCTTCAGAATGACACAACAAAACCAAACAACTGTGGGATCTTCTAAACTAACTTTTGTAATACCAAAGTTGTCAGATGGGATGCAGATGGATGGACAGCAACGCAAGATACAAATTTCGAGCACAAAGTGAGTAAGTGTTTTCACAGATGTTGAGATGAAGGACAGGATGTTTCTCTTGTGGCCTAGTTGTGGGGAATAGAGTTCATTTTTAAAGTCTGATTCCTGTTTTAGTGTTCTGCACAATCTTTTCAGCTGTCAGCCTTCTTTTGGGCTGAATGAGCTGTGACCTGCCATGCCTGAGATGCAGACCTTCTACCACACGATACATCGGCCCCCAAGCTTCTACCTGGACCCCACCCTCATGCAGCGCCGTGTCCTGGAAGATCAAGTGGAGCTGTGGTGGTTCAGAGACCCCCGGCGCTCCTTATTGTGCTACTGTGCCTCAGTTGCCCTCATACTGGGGTTGGGCCTCGGCGGCGTGGGCCTCCTCTCCACCACTACCAGCCTGTCCGGAGAGTGGCGTCTCGGGGTGGGCACCACCCTCTGCCTCCTGGCCCTCGCCGTCCTGCTCAAGCAGCTCTTCAGCTCCGCCATCCAGGACATGAACTGTGTGCATAGCCGGCGTCGGATCGACCAGCTGAAGAGCGGCGGGAGGGCTGACCCGGCGTTGATTTTAGCCGTGGGGCTGGCAGTGACGCTGTGCGGGACGGTGCTGCTCTGTGTGGCCACAATCGGCAGCCAAAGTCACGACAGCAGGGAGATGCTGGTGTCCGGTCTGGTGCTGATGGCTGCTGGGGCGGGCATGGCTCTGGCTGTGGTGGGCTACAGTGTGCTGGTGTACCTCAAAAGGAGAAAGGAGCAGAGGATAAGGAGGAGGAGGATGAGACTGATCACAGCGAGAAGAAGGCTGGGCAGTCAGGCTGTCCGTGTGTTCAGTGTCTCAGGGGGACAGATGAGTCAGGCTAGGAGAGAGACGTCCTCCAGCAGAACAAGCCTTATCTGAAAGGACTAAATGGGCAAAATTACTCGAAGAAGAAAAGCTTGCGAGTAGAATAATAGGATGACATGTTTTTGAGCGGATATATGAGTTAAAGGAAAACAAAGAAGAGATAACCAAAGGGAGGACTTTTGGAGATTGTCGGTTGCTATTGTCATAAAACCGACTGGAGCTGAACATCATTAAAACAACACATTTGCATTATTTGTACCAGAAGAAAAGACTGCTGTCAACACTTAGTCTATGATTTGTTATGTGAACACTTCCCCCTCTCCACTGTTTGAATGCACAATTCTTTAAAAATCTGTCTGGGTAGTTATGGTTTTAAATAAAGACTCAGTAAGTGGCCCATCAAATCAGAACATTATTGTGTTTTGTGAGCTCTGTTTCTGATTCAAAACCAAACACTGACAAAGTGTATTTCAGACGGAATGAATAAAGAATTTCAAAAGAAGGAATTTATTTATGAAGTGCATGTTCAAAAAAATCCTTTCACAAACATTTCTACTATGACAACTCTTCCTTGTTCATTCACAGCCTAAAACGAATCAACCAACCTTGTAAATAAAGGTGAACACGTTACGTAATCAAGTGATTGGCATGCGCTATCACATTTTATAATACAGGCACCAAATTCAACCTCAGTAAAAGTGCCATTTTTGTGTTTTGTTGTCCTTTACATATAGTCGGACACAATATATTCATTTTAAAAATATTATACATTTCAGCAGTGAATGGCGCAATTTCTACATGGCATAAAGGGAAAAAGTGAAGATTCTGACATCGAAGATGTTTGATCAAATATAAAGCTACATAATATACATATACTTTTCCCTTAATCATGTTAGTCATTTGTCTAATGAAGACTTTGAATGGTCAAAATGTTTCCTGTCTAAATCCAGTGTGCAGATAAACTCCACTTTTCCTCCACTCAGTTTATCTACCATGTTCTTTCAGTTCTCCTTTTTATCAAACACTTACTGCACCGTTTCAGCAGTTCCCAAGCTAAGGGTTGGGATCCCTTCAAGGGGTCACAAAATAAATCTTAGTGGTAATGAAATGAATATTTAGAACAGGAAAAAAAAATACAAAAGTTTCATACTTTTCATGTAAATTTGATCTTTTGTTTAAAGTTCTGCATTTCATTTTAAGGGGTGACAAGCCAGAAAAGTTTGGAATCGCTGCTTTCCTGTCTCAAAATCTTCTTGTGAGGGTTTTTCTTTTTTGTTTGTTTACATTTTAATTGTAAACCAGCTATTTTTGATTAATTGTCCCTTTATCTAATCACCCTATGGTAAACTGAAGATCATCATCACTGTCTTCCACCACCTTCTCCTCCTCTTCCTCCCTTTCTCTATCTACCCTGTCCTTCTCGCTGGTCTGGATATAGTTATCCTCGATGAAGCCGTCATCGTCTTCGTCCAGCCCGCTCAGCGTCCCTCCTACCACTCCCATTCGACCTGGCACGTTGTTAGGGAAAGATATGTTCTCTTGGCCGTACTGGCTGACCCCGTCAGACTCCTGGAGCAGGGAGTGTCTGTAGCTGGCCAGAAAGCGATGGAAAAGGCGAAACTTGACGGTCATCACGATGAGGAGTGAGATGGTGAGGACTGTGCCCAGTCCCGCCGCCAGATAAGACCATTCCAGAGACTTTGGGGTGTCGTCTGGTGTGACTGCCTCTGACAAACAGCAGCAACACAGGACAGTTTTTAAATGTAGCTATAACAACAGAGAGGTCAACACCAGTACATTCAGAAGGTTTACTGTAAATTAAGTGTCGTACAAAGTTCATCAAACACACCTGGTTGTAAAGAGTTAGTAAAAATTCCAGCTGCGTGTTTGTTTTGTCACTTACTGCCAATGTTCGTAATGTTGCCGAAATCTTCGCCCTCCATCAGAAGATGTCTCTGGGAGACTTCGTGTCCCTCAACATCAGCTATAGTCGCAGTGCGTGCATCTCTGATAAAAACTTCACAGAGTAAAAACACCACAAAGAAGCTGCAGCTCCTGTGACTCATCTCTCCGTCGACAAACTAAAGAAATAAAATGATGATGTGATTACATTTATAGAGATTCACGAAAAGAACATAATATCCCTCCAACCCTGCTCAGCGAGGAAAGACCATTCAGAGAATCACAGAGGGAAAGTTTTACTCAAGAACCAATTACTGTTGAATGTACCCTGAATATGATTTGATGTAATTGACTCAAAGCTTCAGAAGGTAGTTTTATAAAGCTATAAGGGATTTAGTTGTCTTGTTTTATTGCAATCTAAATTCGGAAGGGATGATCCAATTACACCCAATTGGTTTTCACTATGAGATTGTCCATGTTGCTTTAGGACAAACTTTATATGAAAATATACGATCTAATCTTGAAAAGTATTGCTGATGAGATATCCTGAGACATGTAGTACAATGAGGTTGACATACTTCACATTTTTTATGCTCAAATACACTGTTAAACCCTTTAAAATGAAATAGAATATCAGAGGTTTAACATCTTAAAGATTAAAACATGTTAAGATACATGAAAATATAAAGTGAACAACTTTATCCAATATACATACAAAGTGTGTAGTACCTTTAATTTAATTAACACAGTTTAACAGAGGTTGGGGTAAAGTAGATAATGATCACCATTGTCATGCTCTCATCCATTTATTCAGGGAGATTCAGGGATGATAAATATCACAGACAGTCCTTCTCTAACCAAAACTGTAAGGTCTCTCATTTCAAGTTACAAGTGTAAAAGTTAAAACATCTAATGGATCTGTAATTGATGAGTAAATAGGGGCCTTTATCACCTTTATCCACTCAATAAACATCTCTCTTGTCGCGTTGAGAAAGGAAATATTAACAAAGATTTGACGTAAATCACAAAACTATAACACAAACTGTGAAGTTCCTTCAGACACTGTCATATGACTTCAGGGAGTTGATCTGCCAAGTCTCGAGCAATGTTCATTGCCATAATCCTGAATTGCTTACTAATTAACTTTAAACTGACCACACATATGTTATATAGTTTATTACCTTTAATCCAATAGAACAAATGCATGTATATTCTGTTGTATGCTGTACATTGTCACTGTAGTTTATTCTTTCGAAATATAAAATGCGTTTATTTGTTGATGCAGGCCAGCGCACACCAGCTGTTTCACAGTACGCCACTGAAGTCATATGACTACAACATAGTCAATGCTGTCACTCAGTAGTGTCACTTACACTGCCCAGACACTGAGAATAACCATCTTTTCATATTACAGAAACTACAAACACACACACACACAAACAAAATATCTAAAAAGGCTTACCTGTACAAAATAGGAGCAGTGACGGAGGTGTATGTCTCCCAGTCCTGACTTGTATTTTTGTCTTCCTCTTCCGCACCTTTTGACAAAAGTAAAGACACTGCTGGGCAAGGGTTGCAGGACGTGCCATAGAGTCACTCCTCCTGCACCATGCCCTTAAGACAGATGTTAATCAGTAACGGCTAGGTTTGTCATTTGTCTTACATTTGTCAGGTCTTTGTAACTTTTCAGCCAGAAAATGAAATAAAAATATTTTTCATTTCAAATCTGAAATCATTTTTTTAATTCACTCTTTTAAAAAAGCAGCTGCCGTTAGAAGTATTTAGGAATTTTCTGACCATAAACAAAGAGAGCAAATGAGTAACCAGAACTGATGCATCTGTGCTGTCAGGCCAGATAGTGGCAGTGTAATCACATACTGAAACAAAAGCCCTCCACGGTCATGCTCTGAGTGGAGGAGAGCATCCATTATTTCACAGTCATTTCAATAAAAATATCTAATTTCAAGAAACGTTCTGCATTGAAAATATACTGAAAATATATTTTCACCCAGAACATAGACACTCTGAATGCTATAAAATATTAGTGGGTTATTACTACTGATGAATTATTTTGAAGGCAGCATTTTACTGCTGCAACTGGTTGAGGTGGAGCCAGTTGAAATTATGTCATATTTTCTGTTTCTGTTATGTAATTTAAAAGAGGGCATCATTATGTTGTATGTCCAATCTTAATCTACAAGTATATGGCCTGAATTGTTGTAAAGCACAAGAGTAAAGATCTACACACAGACTGTCAGGGGACCATCGGGGGTGGTCTGGTGGTGTGGTGGATTGTCAGGTCTCTAATTGGTGGTTCTGAGGGAAGGGCCCGTTGAAAAGTAACTTGAAATGAGATGTCATTTATTAAGAAAGTATATTCAATGAGAGCTTTACACGCATGGGGGCAAGCAATGTGGTTTCAGAAGAAATTAAAATGTCTCTCTGGACACTTGATCATGAGATTAATTGGTCATCTCATTATAAATTGTCTATTTTTGATTACCAAGAGAAGCTCAGAGTGGTAAGAGATGACCAGAAACATCTTGAACAGGGACCTGGAGGTGTGAGCCTTTAGACTTAAAAAAAATGTCAGCTTTGATACATATTCATACACAATTACCATGCTATCCTTTGAAAATATATATAAATGATTCACAGGCTAGAACAAACTCAACCGCAAAGAAGAAACACCAACTTCAAAGTGACAGATTCAAAGCAGTAATCTCTTAAATTGGCACTTTCTTACATGAGCTTTGATTGGGAAGTGCTTGCATGTCATTTGAATAGTTGGGGTGAATTTCTTTATTTCTTCTTAGTCAGCTCCCTACAACATTTTCCACTTTCATTTAGGTAGTCTATGAAACTCACTCTAGTGGAGATGGTGCATATATTATAAATTGTAGTTCAAGACAGTCCCAGACATGTTGAATATTTTATTTGGATCCTACACTTGGCTTAGAAAATTCCTAAAATCTCCTCCCCTTGACATTTCAAAATATAGATCTCAAAATAACTAAAGAAGAAAAAAATTAAAACATTAACAATGTATAATGTAAATTAAACTTTAATATGTGCATGGAACAATTACTTTTAAAACAGCCACCAATGAGCTTATGAAAATTAAAACTAGAAATTTGCTAATTTACAGCAAGCATGACATGAGGATAACCTTACAGTGTAATACAGGCTAACAAGAGAGCACAGGCTTATTTAAAAAAAAAAATAGATTTACTATATCCTAATTGAAAAATACAAATATGAAAGCAACACAGTTTTACCTGGGCCCTTAAAAGAGGCTCTACCCAAAAGAAAGGCTAATAAAAACAAACTGTTATTACATGTGGCAGATCTAACATAATGAGACACCAGGGAAACATAAACTGACTGATCAGACCAATACACACACACAAAGGGGAAGATTAAATAGAACCCTAACCAAAACTTAATCCCCCCCAAGACCGAACATTTGGTCTTGTTTTAGGCTCCTAATTGGGTTCCACAGTTCACAGTCTTCTTTGTCAAACTAGGACTTGGCACGCAGACATGTTAAATCAAAGACAAAGGAAAATAACATTTTATGCAAAATTCATGTAATTCAACAAGCCAATAATGACAAAAAAATTTAAATAAATAGAGCTCACTTCATTTAAAATACACTGTGGTGCTAAAAATGTGTTAATAAACAAATTCTGAACCAGAAAAGCCATGATTGGGTGTTATGTAACTAAAGTCATGACTGCAAAGAACATAACTAAACATGTAGTAATGATGTCGGCGAGAGTGCCAAACAATTAAAAATTTAAAAAAATTTAAAAAATGTTGAGTTGGGTGATACCGGATGAATATTGTCATATACTCCTATTTGTGTGTTTCTCCTTTAGAGACTAAATGTATTGCTATTTTGAAAATAATAATAATAATAATAATCCCTGGAACAGAGACAGCATGGTTGCTATTGTTATCCCAAAAGGCCAGCTGGGAACACGAGAACCATCATTTGTAATAATTTGACTCTTTTCTCTTTTAATTAGCCTTGCAAGGGAAGTGTATAATTTACAAAAAAGTTGTTTATTCCCCAGTTTTCTATTTATGTAATAAGAATGATTGGACAATGAAGGCCATGATATCAATGCTTCTTCATTTGTGTATAACGTATGAATTATTTTTGCACCTACCCATCAAATTGAATCAATTCTTTATCAAATTAAAAGTTGAATTGATTTGCCGTGGCCAATTCTGCCGTGGTCCTCATAGTTCAACGCACTATAATTTAAGATTATAATTAATGCCTCGTAGTTGTTACAGTAACAGTTTACATCCATATCTGTCCAAACTATTTACAGTATAGTGAAAATGTTGGAAGAATCCTTATACATGTTCACATGTTTGGCCAAAAGAGTTCATTGACAGTAGACAATGCTTTCAAATATGGAAGCTGCTGCAGAGAAGTTATAAATTCTAAAACATGAATGATTCACATTTATCGTCAATCTGACAGCACAGAAGATCTACACAATCACCGTAGTTTAAAGGTGGACACTCAACATTAGTGTCACCAATTCAGCATCCAACTATGTGACTATAACTAATGTGAATCATGGTCACAATCTCGCCTTTCCGTTCTTGAGTTACGGTGTTAAATAATGGAAAGAAGAGAATTTTTGCATAACATTTTGATGTCACAGTGAAGTTGACCATTGAAAATATAATGTCATTACAAATTTGAGTTAAAAAAAATAAAATAATAATTAGCGTATGAATTCTTGAGTTATGACTCACAGTAGATTCACAGTGACCTTTGACCATAAAACTCGAATCAGTTTATTCTTGAGTCCAAATGAATGTTTGTGCAACATCTGAAGAAATTCCCTCAAGGTTTTTCTAACGTCATTACATTCACAGTAGGGGATTGATGTAAGATCACAGTGACATTTAAATTCTTAGCAGTTCCTCTTGTACGCAAACATAACATTTGTGCCAAATTCCCTCAGGGCATTCATAAGACATCACATTCATGAGAATGGGACAGACGGATTGGTTGGACAAAAGGTCAAAGAATCCTTGACCTCTGACCTTTGACCACTAACATCTTTTTCTGTTCATCCTTGGGGCCAAATGAACGTTTGTGCCAAATTGGAAGACCTTCCCTCAAGGTGTTCATTTGATATAGTGTTTACAAGAATGGTTAGACATTGAGGTCACAATGACCTTTGACCACCAGGTCTTATGGGGACCAAGTGAACATTTGTGCCAAATGTAAAGAAATTCCATCAAGGCGTTCTTGAGATATCACATTTGCAAGAATGGGACAGACGGATGAACAAATTATCCAAAAACACCGGCAATAGGACAACACACAAGCAGAGTAATAAAACATCTTTATACTTTGACAAATGTGCATCCCTTAGATGCAAGAAACCATTACTTATGCATGTATATTTTGTCTTCCTTTTATCCATGGACATTGGGTGGGCATCCCACTCCAAGTTATGATTCACAAATATAAAAAACTTAATCCAGAAAAAAATACACAGAGTACATTTTGTTCTCGTCTATTCCCATTTAACAGTTAGTTCTCATCATCCTCTCTAACACATCGGCAGTGCTTATTAATAAATATCTGGGTGCTGTGAAAGAAGCAGATGCTAACACTCGACAAGTCAAGTTGTTCCCCATTTCTAGGAATACATTTCTCATCCGATGTGCAGATTATTGATGCAGTTGGACTGAGAAAGAAGAGCAAATTCCAACTCATTACATTCTTTCTCATTATGCTTGTTGCCAGAGCTGAGATAAATGTACATGGTGTTTATAAAATGATAATATGCTAAAACCATCATTGAGGGCTGTTGGATGATTTTGAATCTGAATTAAATCTCTTATGTGTGACCACAAAAAAAAGGCATTGAATAAGTCTGTCTCTTACAGCTATAAAATGATCAAAGCGGGTTTGTTTTCACTGTCTTCCCTCTCACTGAATCCTACTACCATGTACATTTTCAGGGCTGCTCCTGCACGCTTTCCAAGACTGTGCAAAGAACAGATTAAGAACCCAAAGACAGTAACAAATCTCAACTGTCTAAGAGAGACCCTAAGTCTCATTGACCCATCTGATCTTTTTCTCTTAAGCTCTTAAACTGGCATTGTGGCTTTAAACATATGAAGAGAGCCAGAGAAAGGCTTCCTGGTCAGAGTTGCTCAGCTGGATGTGTTTAACACAACAAGCATCAGTTCGGCAGTGGACTTTCATTGCTATTATCAGTTTCCATGTGGAAATTCTTCTGTAGATAACGTCAAAAACCTTTTTACAGTGTAAATGATCTGAGCTGTGACTTCTTTGTTGCTTTTCCAGAACATGGCATCGGCACAGCGCAGTTCATTATTGGCAACATGACTGCATAATAATCAGGCTGTGGCTTTTGATTTAGATTTTATTGATGCTCTTTCAAGAACTGTGTGAATAAATCACAGTGTACATTCATGGAATGCATTTGAAAAACAGCGTCCTGAAACATATACAGACAACATATAAAAAATGTATTAAACCATTCATCTTGTTTTCCTCGTTCACCCTTTGAAATGTACATAAATGATCGATAACGGAGCTCATAAATGCTTTCAAGCAAAGAACACAATCTTTCTGACCTCTTTTGTTTGGACATTTACCTAAAAAGAACTGAAGTGTTAAACGTGTGTAAAACACACAGACAACATAACAGAAACTTACAAACATTTAACAGCTATGCCAGCAACTGATTGATTGCAAAATTTCAAAAGGTAACTTCTACACACAAACATTATACATATTGTTAAACGTGGCCCTTTCTGTTGTAGTTCAGTGTTCATCTTTGGCAACATGTTGACTGAGACGAACTGACTGGAAAAAGAAATGCCACAGAATTAGAAACTGACAACAATTTCCATAAATACACACAAGCAAAATTCAATCACAAATGCGTCATTTTGCATGAATTTAGAAATATTTATGCTACCATTCAGTTACAAAAAAGAAGGGCACTTGAAAGTGCTGACTTTCCAGCAGAGAAAGAGTATATTGTGTTAGTGGGTCCACAGACATTTTTCTAAATGATGTAAATGAGATACAGCAATAGGAACTCTTCAGACAAAAGCTGGAGGGCTGTCATTCAGTGTCTATGCTATGTATTTAGAGATGGAATAATCTTGATCAAAATGTACTGTGTTGTTTTTCCTCCAGATACGTCGGGTCCCACCTTCCAAAGACATGGATGTTAGGTTAATTGGTGTGAATGTAAGCATGAATGGTTGTCTGTTTCTGTCTGTCTGTGTTGGTTCTGGTGACCTGTCCAGTGCATACCCCGTCTTCACTTAAACTCAGCAGTTGCAAACTTAAGCAAACCACCGATGTGATCGTTTTTGGGTAGACAGTCTCCTCAGTCAAGCTTTTCATCCCAGGGAAACGGCTTTGTCAAAGCTGTTAGCATCAAAGAGATACACACAATGTGCCTTTTGCCTCAATGCTGTGACCAATCATTTTAAATAAGGAAGTCAGATGGCAGAGGGAAAAGTGACTATGGCTGTTCGGACTGGAGGCAAATTGGATTTATCTCTCAAATCAGATCTTTAGGACAGACTATCCACAATGTTATTTGCAAGTGAGTGGATCAGATTTAGTGCATCCATACGTCACCAGCCTATCTGTATTGGTTACTGTGGTAATGAGTACATGTAGTTACGCTGGTGTTGTGGATTTCCAAAGTGGAAGCAAAGTGGAAGCAAAGTGGCAATTTATTTAGGCGTCTGTCTGACTGTTGTTGTCGTTGTCCTCCATAGTGCCAAAATCGAGCCTCTCTGACAGCACTCTGCTCGTGGTAGAATAGATTCTGCTCACTGTGTCGCTCTGAATAAGACATTGTCACTGTGACTTGCATTGCAAGTGATGCCTGAAATCCAATCCGGGCTACCAGAGTGTCCGGACTGAGCATCTGTAGAAATCCAATTGGACCCAAAAAGCAAAAATCGCCCTACATGTTTTTTTGCTAAATAAAATCTAGATATGACAACAAAAAAAACTGATTTGGGCTGTCAGTCTGAACAAGTATAAAGTCTGTGTTGGTAGAAGGTAACTGATGACTGGATGGATCAAACACACAACTTACACGTCCAACATGTACCATTCTGTGAGAAAGCAAAAGTCAATGTGGACTTAATTCAAAGTAAATACAATCACATAAAGTATTAAATTTAGCGAGCTAACAAACGTAAAGTACGTGACATATTTGAGCACGTTAATAAATTGTGTGCGTATCTTGACCCAAAACAATGGTCTTTTCCTAAACCTAATCAGGTTCTGGTGTCAAAATCGAAGGGAGCTTGTGCGTATTTCTGAGCTGCCGGCAGCCTTTGACATAATGGTAGAATTTGGTGCCCTGGGACGAGCTCACTCTCCCTGAAACGCAGCGCACAGACCACCGTTTGTGTGTGCATGTTGCTTAACGTAAGCCATGAAACACAGTCCGTGAAGCGCAGTTTGAGTGGCAGCTGCACAACTTTTAAGGCTTTTTAGATACCAAAACAGCACTGCACAGTGGTTTGTAATCGTCTGCGACAGGATTTTACAACTCTGAAAAAAGGTTCACCATCGTTTATAAACCTCTGTTTTGTCACACCACTCAAAATGAAGCAAAGGAAATGCAGTGTTCACATCACAAAGTAATCCACCAAGAACAGGCGCTTAAGAGGACTGTTTTCTAGATGTGGGCTAAAAGTATGCAGATCTGAGACTAAAACTATTTAAGCACAGTGTTAGTTGAGGCAAAGCACTGATAAGTGGGCATGTATTAGCTGACTTGTATCAGCTGTTTGATTCACGCTTCACAATCATTGGCTCATTTACCAGGCTGTCAACATCCAGTGATTTTCACTCAGGTGCACAGCAACACCATTGTAACCTCCTCTGTTCCAGCTCCCACACCAACCTCCTTGGTGGTAATGGGTGTTATACCGCAGTTAGGAGGGGGTTGGGTCTTCAGCAGAATCCTCATTGGTCAAGCTTAGAGAAAAGTTGTGTTCATGGTTATAAGAAACCATCGTTGGCTGCTGGTTAGAGACAAAACGCAAACCACAATTGCCGGTGTCGGAGGAAAACACGGTCCAACCTAGCTTCCAGTCATCCTTTGAACGTTCAAACGAGGTTGCTTGTCAGGGAAATATAAATACAAGTCATTTTAATCATTTTGAAGAAATGTCACATGATGTATTCTTTTTTTTGGTAAGGGAAGTCTCGTTACATTGTTGGTCCCTCCCAGGAATCCTTCAGTCCCTGAGTAAAATATAGCAGACACCTACAAACATCAGCTCTCAACTTCACAAGGGTGTGTCCCGACTTTACATGCCCAAAGCAGACTCTGTTGTTGTCTTTTCTCGCCACAAGCCACATCTTCAGCATCAATGCACATAAAACTGTACATCATGAATGTAAACTAGAACACCATACTTGGCCCGCTGTAGCATGTGCCTTCATGATTCAGCAGTTTTTACTGATTGTTTGGCTCTCGTAAAGCCAATTATATGCGTTCACTTCCAAGATGATGGAGAAGAATTGGTTCCCATCTTGAGAAGGCCATGAAGAGTAGAGAAATTCAGTCCACGAAAAAACTCACAGTCAAGACATTTCATGTGGGCTTTGTAAGAGCAGTTGACAGCTCTCAGATGTATTTTTCCACAAGTCTTCAGTCTGACTTTATATTTATTCTACTCAGCCACAACAGCTCTACTGCACACCACATTATTCCAGTCACTGTTGCTCCTCCCACTCACAGCTGTCCACTGGCTGCCTTCAGACTCATTTGCCTTCTTGACCTGTGCACCGCAGGTCCTTTTTTTCGGCAATCATTTTCAAGTGGCTTACGAGGGACTTTCCACTTTGACGCCAGTGACCGCAGCTGTGAAACACCTCTGGAAAAGGCGCTCGGGGTCTGGCGGCTGATTATCGCAATCCAGCTTCCTGCTCATGAAGTGTTTTCTGAATCCCTGCGGACCAGACGCACAGGTCACTCTCACATCGCTGGGTCCCTCGCCGGCTTCTCCTGCTGAAAAGCACAGAGACAATTAGAGAACATTTTAAAGAAAAGTTCAAAGAAAATGACCTACCATTACTTTACATCGCAAGAGATGATGTGTTTTCACTTTGTTTGTTAGAAAGATTACGGAAAAACTAGCAGCCCGAATTTCATGGTGTGTAACGCAATCCAAGGAAGGACCAATTCAATTTTGGAGCGGATTTGAATCACAACGCAGATCCACGATTTTGGCAATATAAATGCCATACACCTTGAAATCCAATAGACAATATCAACGTTCAACAGTGACAAAATATAGGCCATCCTCGATATCCGATGACTTCGTATCACAATCCACAGTTACAGGTACCAGTAATCATCTGGGACAGGAATGTACCTTCTCAAGCAGTTCTTATGGAGCACTCAGAGACAGTGGTTTCATAAGGGAGAACCAGAAGCCTGTGCAAATGTTAGATCACCACAACTGTAGTAATCAATACATTATTTTTGTTTTAACTTATTTACTATAGCATGAGTATGGAAAAGTGAACTCACACATATCATACATACTAATTATACTCTCTCATACATAAAAAATATGAAGTGTTGGTATCTGTAGTTGACATCTAGCCCTATCTAATAGTTTTGAAAATATATCTACATATATTGTGGTTGTAGCTGTACATTTACATATCAGAGAAGAGTGCATCGTTGGCCTTGGCAGAAGTCTGCACTGGTGTTTCATTCTACAAAGTCATTTCTAGTTTCATTTTGTTCTCTTCCTTAAACCATTCAACTCTGATGAAACTCTACAGACAACATTATTTTCTGGCTTTAGGTGAAAAGAGACGTGTGTTTAGTAGGCTACTTGCATAGAGAACACACAAAACGGTGAAAATCCGGAGATTTTCTCAGAAGTTAAAGGCTTTCAGAAATACAGTAAAACTAAATCATAGTCTCACCTGTATTTAAGAGAGCCTACACACACACACACACACACACACACACACACACACACACACACACACACACCAACCTGGAGCTCTGAGAGGTAGGCCGTTGTCAAGACGACTGGGTTTAGTGGCGATGAAGAGGTAGCAGAGGACACATACAGTGATGAGGAAGGCAAGGAGGACAACTGCTGCAATTGAGAGACCGATGAGAGCACCGATGCTGAAAGGAAAGGAAAGGAAAGGAAAGGAAAGGAAAGGAAAGGAAAGGAAAGGAAAGGAAAGGAAAGGAAAGGAAAGGAAAGGAAAGGAAAGGAAAGGAAAGGAAAGGAAAGGAAAGGAAAGGAAAGGAAAGGAAAATAAAGATGTTGCATGGAATTCTACAAGGAACTCCAGCAGCAGATTATTATTAAATTCGCTTTTTAAAATATCTTGTGGCCGTGCAAAATATAACAAGTGTGTAAAGTTCCGCTTTAATTTTTGAATAGTAGAATTAAGGCTGCAAACAAACAAAAAAACAAAAAAAAAGCAAGAAAACTGCAGAAATATTTAACAGTAATTAGCCCATCTGATTATTCATAAATCACATAAAACACTTTCGCAACTTTAAATAAGTGACAAACATCTAAATTGAAATGGTGCTTACCTCAGCCACCACATGTATCTATACTCATAGGGGAAAAAACTGTTGGGATCATCACAGCAATACTTCACATCATTAAATCCGCAGCAGTAGACGGCAGCGGCAGCGTTTCCCGGTTTGGGGCAAGAGAAGTCGTTCACAAACACGCCGTCCGCGCTGTAGTAGCTGCCACATTCAGCGCTCATAATGCGGCGTGAAACACAAGGAGCAAGACGGAAACACACTTTTGATGAGTGGCTTAACGTGGAGATGAAGGTCCCCGCGCGAGAAGGGGTTTGCGCTCCGGTGTTAGACCAGTGGTGGAGTGCGTTTCTTCATCAGCTGCGTGTTTCCCGGTGAGTGAACACGTAAAGAGACTGAGGTGGACAACTTTGTCTGAAGAAATCTGCAGCGCTCTCTCTCTCTCTCTCTCTCTCTTCTCTCTCTCTCTCTCTCTCTCTCTCTCTCTCTCTCTTCTCTCTCTCTCTCTCTCTCTCTCTCTCTCTCTCTCTCTCTCTCTCTCTCTCTCTTTCTCTCTCTCTCTCTCTCTCTCTCTCTCTCTCTCTCTCTCTCTCTCTCTCTCTCTCTTCTCTCTCTCTCTCTCTTTCTCTCTCTCTCTCTCTCTCTCTCTCTCTCTCTCTCTGTTTTGCGCACACACGCATTTTACAATCTGTAGGTTACAACGGTGCATTGGCGCTGAGACGCAAGGCTGCACAGTGCATGACAAAACTCGATGTATATATCTATGTTATATATTTCTAGTCACGTTTTGACCGTTTTTATAGTGTTTCAACATGTAGTGTTAAATTAATTCACGTTTAAATGCTTCCTTCATGACAGCACAATAATATCTGTGTTACAGTCCACTGTGACCCAGTAGTGCTGCTCCTATTACAGTCAGCTACACGTGACTCATTTTTCCAAGTAGTGTTATTGTCCAGATCGTATTGATTCTACACTGTGGTAAACTGGACCTTGGGTGAAATAATAGTAATTATATTTAGTTAACATGGGAATAAAGGGAAGCAATACACCCTCTAAACTGAAAATAAAGTATCTACATGGAGCCACTAGATCCCTCTGCAGCGGTGCAGGAACAAGCAGGTACAGAATATCAGCTCCCAGCTTTTAGTGAGCGTGAGGACAAATTATCACCAGTGCCGTGCCTGCATATGTCATATAATTTGTTGTTACATGTAACATGACTGTAAAGAAGTTATACAGGGAACTCTTACATGATCTCTGACATTTGGCTGACATGTCTGAGCGTACTTCTACAGATAATACTTCAACACTTTACAATACACTGAAATAAAATTGCATTTCAAACATTCTCCCTGCTCGTAAAACCATATTGCTGTTGTCACTTTTGGGTAGTTAGACCTCTTCACAGGATTGCGTGTGTCTTGACATCAAAATATAGAAGAACAGCTGTACACGTATCAGCACAATACAGTGATGAATCATAGGAGAACTTCTCTAATAGATTGACTTTCCCATTTATCTCAGGGACGCCTCAAATTTCTTCAAATGTGGCACAAATGTTCACTTAAGAATTAACTGATTAGATTTTAAAATGGTAAAAGGTCTGTCAGGTCACAAAACACTCATGTGGCTATAACTCAAGAATTGATTCACTAATTATGACAAAATTTCACTCTAAGTGTCAAATAGGATAACGATGAAAATGATGACATTTTATCAAAAGGTCGAAGGTCAACTTCACTATGACATCAAAGTGTACTGCAAAACAATCACCTTCTTATTAGGTTGGAAATGTATTTCTGGAATAGAAAACAACTTAATTTGTCATTCGCATCTGCTTGTTTCAGAGCACCCAGAGATGTATTAATTAACACTGTACTGAAGGGGGTGATGAGAACTTACTGTTAAATAGACAAGAACAATCTGGACAATGTTTGTCTGCATTAAGCAGTTGTTTGTCATAATGGCAGGAGTGGGAGGAGACCACGCAACTTTAATTCAAGCTTGCACCAAATGAGGTTGAGAGCAACTATCATGGATAAGAGGCGGGCAAAATATACATGCATAAGTAACGTTTTCTGTATTTGCAACTAAACGGCTGCACATCTGTCAAACTGGTGAAGGCATATTCTAACTTGTGTCAGCAACAGCCAATGCTGAAGCCATTGTGTTTTTAAGTGGTGATTTATCGTGAACATGATATATGTAAAAAACCTTGAGGGAACTTCTTCAAACTTTGAATGCGACATCACAAGAATGCCTTGAGGGATTTTTTTTTATTTTTATTTTTTTCAAATGTGGCATATACATTCACTTTGATTCAAGGATGAACTGATTAGATTTTGATGGTCAAAAGTCACTGTGACCTCACAAAACACATTTGTGGCTATGAATCAAGAATTGATATGCTAATTATGACGTAATGTCACACAAATGTATAATAGCTAAACACGGTCAGGTGAGGATACTTTATATCTAAAAGGTCAAACGTGAATTTCACTGTGACACCATAAGGTTCCGCAAAAGTCACTTCTGTCCATTATTCAACACTATATTTAGGAACAGAGGGGTAAAATGTGACAATATCTCACATTTGCTCAAACACTGAGATGGTGACACAAATCTTGGGGTCCACCTTAAAACCGTTGTCACTGTAGGCTCTAGATTTTTGCCAACGGATTGAGGATGAACGTGAAGCACCTACTTTTCAGAATTTGCAGCTTCTTTGCAGGAACGTCCATATTTGAAGCATTGTCTACTGTTAATGAGCTTCTTTGGGCAAGCATGTGAGCACATACTGTATATCTCATATGAGCAAGGACAGACATGGATGTAAACTACAATGTCACTGGTTGGTGGAGGCATACAACTGCGAGGTGGTCCTTAAAAATTCTATCAGAATTAGTGAATGAGTGCACTAAGGAAGGATTTTGTACAATCACCAATCGTTGGTGACGTCATGTAATTTGCATCATAGCTCTATCAAACTACAACCTGAGCAGAGGTTTAATCAAGAGGGAGAAATTAATGGAGAGATCTGTGTAAGTGAGCAGCAGCATTGCCTTAAGAGATCGGAAGTTAAGTGACCTGAGTCACTGATGGTAGAAGAAGTACATTTTCATTTTCAGTCGGGTTTGCCTAATTTGCCACATAGCTGAATCACAAATTAGCTTAAAAATGGCATCAGCTAAAACTATATTAAGTGACCATGCACAGGCTACTTGTAGGCTTAAAGGCACTTTAAAAATGATGAGTAAATTATTCTCTTTCCAGGAATGAACTCGGTGCTGCCAAGAGAGTGTGAGTCTGGTGGTAGCACTCAATCCAACAAGCCTGTTACGAAAGATGGACACCTGCTCAGACAAACATCTGGCCGGTTTGACCAACAGCTCATGTTTAAAACACTCATGACCTCTGCCTGCTCATTGTGAGAACATTAAAATGACCTCTACAGGGACTGCTGCACCACTGTAGCACAAAAACCATGTGAGAGCGCAGCCTTGTCGAAGGTTATTCATAATCAGGTTTTATAACTGAGTTATAACTATTTATAACTATTTACTATATCTCAGTTCCCTGTGATTTAGAGTCAAATTGTGAATCACTTAAAGCCCTGACATAGTAATGCATTTCTGTCATTTCCCATCTTCTATAATTGCCAGTTTCTGAAATCTAACTGGTAGTCACATCAAAATAAGTGGAAACTGGAAAAATTTAAAAGCTCCTATATATTTTCTACAATGGCCAGCACCTAATAACAGAGTGGAAAGCTCCAGCCAGAGAACATCATACAATGTAATTAAGCTCAGACTTTATGGAATATTGCTATATTATGAATTCATAATATATTTAATACTCCCTCAACAAACTCTGCTCTCATACAAACACCTTTAGAATCTTCTCCATCGATCCCATTAAATACTAATGTGTTGTTACACATCCATGTAGGTGACTTTGAATTTTTGTATCCATGAACAGACCACATGTCCCTGACACTCCTGTTGTACTCTGTTGTACCATTAAGGGGGGAACTTTTTGCTTCTTTATCTTTCCCGTTGGTGCAGGGAGTTTCAACTTGAACTTTGAAAAAGGTCTATGTCTTCAAATAATGAGAAATGCCTGATTGTTTTGTATTGATCAGTATTGTTTTATATCAACGACAAAGAACTATTGTGAAAGGTACGTTGGCCCAGAGGATCCAAACACAACAACAATTCACAAAACGCAACATTTTACAAAATGCAAAAATGTGGAGACACATTGAGTAACATGGAAAAGTGGCTAATGGTATGCTACTTCAGGTGCAGCTGTATACCAGGATGGAGGCCATCGTAGTACGACATGTTGGATTTACAAGTGAACACAAACCCGCATTACATCAGATTAAATGTTTTAGAATTTTGTGAAATGTCCGTTTGTTTTGACCCTCAGGGCCACCGTAGAAGGGGTTCCTCAAAGAGACAGTTATCACCCAACTCTGCACTCCCCTTGGGTACCCTGTTGGCTTTTAGTGGATTTCAGGTCATTGCTTTAGTTTGTCCAGCACCACCAAACAGCAGGCAGGCAGAGTGTGACGAGCTGGGGAAGAACGTGGACAACTATAAACTGCTAAATGGACAAATATTTACTCCAGGATTTGGAGCAAAACAGAGCTAACATTGGACTTCCAGTTATTAGGCGGGCAGAAACAAAACCCTAAAATGATGCTCAGTTGATTGCAGCAGTTACAGAGCTAACGCAAAGGGACAACATGCGAGTGCTCAGTTGATTTAGCTTTGATAAATAGCACTTGGGTAATTTTTTTTAAATGATCTTTAATGCAAACTGTGAATTCATCGACGTATTTGCCACAACCAGCCACCACTAGTGCTCTGTTGGCATGTCACCGAGATTAAATATATAGATTAAAAAAATCTGATCAAAGGTTTTTGGTCGCCATGGTAATTTCTTTGAATATTTTAAGCTAACATTGTGGACCGTGTGGCAGAAAAAGACTGACAGGTTACAGAGCTTTAAACTCCTACTTAATGTAAAGATTGCTCAGATATGGCGGTTGCTTAGAAACTTGATGAGTAAGTCTACCACTCCCCCCCCCCCCCCCGCTTTGCACATTCTCCTTACTGGCACGGCACCATATCACCCATACGTGAGGACCTGGATTTGTCTTGTTACACAAATGGTTATGGAGCCTTGACTTGACTCATTAAGTTGTGTTTCTCATCTACTTACCGTTATATGTTACTATTGTGTTAACATTATAAAAGACATTTGCATTTTTGACTTTTTTTTGTCATAAATTGTTTGGCAGTCCTCTCTTTAGTTTCTCTACAACTGGGTTCTCGCTTTTGTTTCCAGTCAGATATCTTTTTAATACATCAGGTCACAGTAAAATTGAAACCTGGAAATTAATTATCTTTTCAACAAAAAAAAAGGACTGGTCCCTGCTGATGGCTCTCATACTTTAGTGGACTCTGTTCAATGTCTCCGTGACGTCGAACAGACATAAAAGCTCCATGTAGTTGTCTTCTCTTATTCAGTTGACCCTCAGGCTCAGTATGACTCATTCACTCACTCAGTTTGAAATAGGTCTAACAGGGACTAATATAGGCGCATTCTTATTAAGCCTATTTTATGGCATTTATTTTCCATTTGAGAGGCCTGCATGAAGAGAAACTGTTAAATTTGTTGATCGTGTCTGACTATATGGTGAAGCCAGAGAGCAGAGCATCTGTGTGAATAAATAAAATGACTCTCAGGGAAAAGAAATGTGTTTGTTATCGCACAAGCCACATAAGTTAGACATATGTGTGTCTGGGACTTGAATGTAATATTCCTCAATTACTATCAGATCTGATAATGAATGAACAAAAACCTTGCCAGAATTTCCAGTTACTCGCTACTCGCACCTGCCAGCCTGGCTGTAAAAAGGTCAACAGAAACACTACGCCCACATAAAAAGTCTCATTGTTGCTCTGTTTTTGCTCGTATCTACCTAAACATAATTTTTTTTTAATGAGACCTCTGGACTCCAGGATCAGTGACTTCGATGAGAGTGACAGGGCACAGGGGAACATGCTCTGGTGAGAGGAGTCCACACATGAAAGTTTGTATTTTCAGCCATCAGTTTGAGGAGGCAGAGGACCTCTCCAATCAATGTTTTATTGGTTGTGAGTATCAATCTCTCACGTACATCATTAGGCATCAGAGCATCAGAGATTTCCAACTTCCAAAAGGTTGGAAAGTGTGGAATTTAATTGAACTCTGATAGATTCAAAGGCTGAAATGAACACATACTACAAACAATTTTGCATGGAATAAATGAAAAAGAGGAGAATGCATTGATTAGGTCTGTTTTGAACAGGAACACCACCCTGATCCAGTTTCTCTCTTTCTGGCTTTGCTCATTGTGTCCTCTCACTGAGCCAATAAAAACAATCCGAGCGTCACAAAGTGGGCGTCAGAGGGAAAAGATGGATGTCACCAATATTATGAGCAAAACGAGCAAATAGTGAGCCAGAGGTTGTCAACCAGAATAATCTCCCGCTAACAGACAGTGTTTTCCATCATAACATATCAAAACATAATAATACTGGAATAATCTGGATTTCTGAACATCAACAGGAAAAAGTGTCAGAGGGGCAGAGAAAGACCATTTGTAGGGGAAAAGATGGAGGTCAGATTATTGGACCCTTTCAATCAGTCGCTCCATTGCAGCAGCCACATTCGTTCTTGCTCTCGATTTAGCGAGCAAAGCGCCCGAATCTGCAAAATTTCGCCCTGAGATGATATGTAATGGAATATGCTCTGGCACACAGCAGATGACCTGTGGATGTTGAACACGTCTGCCTCGTCTAAATGAATGAGTAGCGCACCATGCCTGACTGCTCGTTCTAATCCCAGATTATCCCTGCCAGACCAATCCAGAAACAGGGAAAATTGGCAGAAGAAAGGGGATTATTTGATTTTGTGTGTGTGTGCGTGTGTGTGTGTGTGTGTGTGTGTGTGTGTGTGTGTGTGTGTGTGTGTGTGTGTGTGTGTGTGTGTGTGTGTGTGTGTGTGTGTGTGTGTGTGTGTCATGGATGCTCAGACACAAATAAAGATGCACATATTACAGTCACGAACACACATCTTCAGTGGAGTGTGTGTTTCAAATGGAAATCCATCCTCTCATTATTTGTTCATTTGTGAAAGGCAAGCGATCAGAGCGGTGCAATGACCCCAACCACCGACACCCCACCCCTCAATCCGACCTGCTCTCCATCCGCTTCCTCCTCCCCCTTCTGCTTCTCCCTCCCATCCATCTGCCCACCCCCCATTAGCCCCGCTGAAAACCATCGGTAAACATCCTCCATCACTGCACCCTGCCACATGACAGATTACTCTGACCACCTCTGTGGGCTGCATAGCAACAACCATCACCACAACAATGCAAGCATGAGCTGGAGCTTTGGCTCTAATTGGTGTTTTAGGTATGCCATTGCTTGCACTGTACAAAATTATGGAATTTAACAACAGGATTTGCTCCTTTGGATGTAATGTACCTTAATACAATGTGTCAGCATTCACCTTGATGACAATCCCAGAGCTCGACCTTTCCTCCAAAAGCCTAAATTAGTCCAAGATATAATAACACCTCGACTGGTAGGAGTATGGTGGATAACAGTGTCTGAATACTAGCAGAAAATACCAGACGGGCAGAGTTAAAAAAAAAAAAAAAAAGAAGAAAGAGCTGCGTTTTAACAATCTCACAGCAACAGAGAGGAGACCGAACCAAAGAATCACCGGTCTGTGACATCCTGACATTTTCTATTCTGCATATTACATTCAGTACCCGACGGCAACATCAGTGAACGTGTTTCACTTGAAAAAATACAATTTCACACTTATTCCATTTCATACATTATACATTTATTCTTGTTGTTATTGTTTTACTGAAGCATGTTCAGTTTATACATCTGATTTAACACACTACAAATGTAAAAATAAAGACGCTATCTCCAAATCTTTGTCAAGCTCAACTCAGTTTCACATCATTTGAACTCGAGAAATCCCTTTCTTTTCAAACTGAACAGACTACTGAAAAGCTAGTTGAATTTGCAAAAAAATAAAGTCACCAAGCTGAAATTTAGGCTGTCATTCTTAGCTTTTGAAAAGTTGCTTTGGAGATACAACATCAGACAGCCAACAGTCATTGATTTGGTTTCATAGACTTTGTACGGTGCTGGTAATTACTAAGAGCAGAGGATCCTACTGTATACTTGTACATGTGTTACTATGTTCCAGACCCAATTTTCCAAGTGACGTCACATCATGCGACATGGCTAAGCACAGGCAACATTTGTCTCTGAAATAATACAATTATTTCCAACAAATCTTCTCATAATTGCAATGTTATGTGTCTATGTAAAAACTGTTGTCTGTAACAAATTAGAATTAACTTGGGTGAATTGGAGTGCAATTGTTTAATGCCTTTCAGCGTAAAAGTAACATTTATGAAATTACTGACTTAGAGTTTTGAAAATACTCATTTTTAATCAGAGATGAATGCCAGAAAAATATAAACTGCTTGTCTATTTCCCAGCACTTTTTTTTCCTTCTTTTTTTTTCATTGTATTAACTACGGATTTTATATGTGTAGTTATTACAGAGATCATGAGAATTTTCACACATGTGGTCTTACATTTCTGGACAGTGTAATATAGTCTTTCTGCTGAGCTAAGCTGAAGGGGATCTTTTGGCAGATATAGAATATGATACTCAAAACAAGGTTTTCAATAGTGTGTGCAAGAGTAGCTCAAAAAGTTCGGAGACTGTTTCTGTTGTGCACCGTGATGTGGTTGTCAGTAAGTTGGCCAATTTAAAATGTTATTGCTTGATCAAGATCAGCCCAGGAGTTGCACAAATTTTGGTGAGCACCGGTCGGTGTGCATGGCAGTTTTCCATGCACCTAAAATTTGAGCAGAGAGCCTACATCACACTTTAAGTCAATTTTTTGGGGGGGGAACTGAAAGAAATGGCAGAGAGTCACATTCGGTGAGTAGGAGAGGTGGAGAGAGACGATTGTGTTTTTGCATCTAAGAAATGTGCCCATTTTAAAACCTTCTGTGAGCAGGCACGTTGTCATGTTGGGGAACCCAACTGCCATGGCACCACAGTTTAGGTTGTTCCCACCGAATGTTTTCCAGCAGACGCCTGAAAACGTCACAGTTAAATTCTGTGTTGACAGTCTGACTCTGGTGGACAAATTCGCGGTGCACAACCTCGCGAATGTCAAAGAAAATCCACCCGGTCATACCCCTGACCTGATGCGCCTTTTTAAATGTTCACATTTTGGGCGGTGACTTTCTGCCCCTCTTGAAAGACGAATGTCGCTCATTGCTTCACTGCTGTGGGCTTTATGAAGCATTGAAGAAGTCTCCTATGTCAATTTTCAGAGTTTGACAGAAAAAGCGATGTGCGCTCTCTGCTCATGTCCGTAGAGAAATCACAGCGCGCACGCACCACGCTCACAAAAACGGGATTAACTCGGTTGCTGATTTTGATCAAGTGCCGAAACTAGCTATAAAGCAGACCGGCTTATTTTCTAATATGTTAAGCTATTTCTGTAACTAAAGATTTTAGTTTGAAGTGTCTTGCCTCTCTTTGGTTTGAAAAAATATGCAGTCCATGGGATTTTAAAATAAAGATATAAACATTTACGCATTCAAGGTGGATTTGTATTTGCTATAACAATGGCAAAGACCGAGCAGAGCATAGAATAAGACAATAAGGAGAAATGTTTTTTTTAACTGAGGTTCTCTCTGACAGGAATCTAAAAGATAACAAATGGGAAATCATTCAAATTCACCCATCAATATCCACCTCACTACCCTTTGTGCTTATTTGTGCCTTGCAAACGTGTCCATTTTGATTTTGCATGAGGTCCCCATGTCCCTTGGCTCATCACAGACTGATAAGAAAACTGTTGAAAAGTGTCTGCTGAAGTGACTTTATTTTCCACAGTCCTTTTCCAGCCTTTTTTCTGATTTATGACTAAAGTGGGCTGTGTAATATATTTTCTGAATGATGTTCTGTGCAGCCTTAGTGATGAACAGATTCTTCATGGAGGTGCCTGCTCACATCTGAGTCCGCATATTTGGCTGCAGTCAACGGCACATCCCAGAGCCCCATACAGTCACGGATTACACAGCAGCCTCACAACAGATGTGGCATCTGGGATTACAATTAGAGTAATATCACCCATAATGTGAAAGCTTGTTATGTTAACATAAAAGACCAGCCTTCAGTTTTCTCCATGTGGCACACATGTGGTACTGTTAATAATAGAAATGAAACAAACTATTTGAATGGTGCAGGACTACAGTGTGATCAGGGTGATGGAGATCTGAACTCTGGTGGTGAAATCAATGAAATCAGTTTGCAGCTCTTTTGCTGCTTTTATTACATCCTGGAGAATCTTTTTTTTTTCTTGTCTTCAACAATATATTTCATAAGAGTAAAGGTTAATATCTGTAAAAAAATAAAAATAAAAAAATAGATAAAAAGGTTTTAAATTCTCCACAGAAATAATTGAAATGTGTGATTGTATTGTTCTAGATCCACGCACTCGATTGCAAGGTGCCTGCACAGCTGTCATAAAACTCTAAATAAGAAGCCTGCTTTTGTCTTCCTCTTTCTGAGTCATCGCTTAGTCATTGCATAAACCACCCCTTTGAGAATGGAGTGATGAATCTACCACCATCACTTTAATGTACATGTAGCTCAGCAAATGGCCAATTGCAGGCAAGTCTGTGTTATAGAAAGCTTTTATCAGAGAAAAAAAACAGTAAACCACAAAACCACAGGTGTATTTAAAAGCCTTCATTCGTGTGAGCACAAAACAAAACACATAGTCAAGCGGGGAACAGCAGGTGTTCACTTTCTGAGAGACCAACATATATTTATTCTCCCTTTTTTCAGTTAGGTTTGCTGTGGGTTTTGCATGTGGAAGACTTCAAGTTCCTTAATCGTTAACTCTGTATTACACCAAAGTGTGTTAGTGTCACGGTTTGCCACGGCAAACCACGTATGGTGCCTTAGATTTAGGCTACAAAATCCACGTGGTTAGGTTCAGGAAAACAGTGAGTTTGGGTTAAAATTTGTAATTTACTTATTTAGTTACTCAGCATATGTTACGCAAGTTAAATACGTTAAAGGGCGTAGATTTACTCTCAACATTGGTAGGGACACAGCATCAATGTTTAAAGGACAATGTTGCAGTGATATAAAAAAAAAATATATGGGGATACCTCATTATAACATAAATATGTACCCCTACACCCTCTGAATCCAAAGAAAAACATTTTAAATTTTGTTGAAAGTTCATCATGGATGGATGGAATTGCCGATAGCTAGTTTTCACCTCAGTAAAGCTAACCAGCATCATGACGTCATCAGGTTAGTTTTACTTTATTATCGTTTAACGTAGCGAGACCGCACGTAGCTTTTTGTCACATGATGTCTGAATGTAGAATAGCATTGTAGTATAATTAGTATTGAACTACAAACAGTCAGACACTTAAAACTTTAAAAAAAAACATTGACTTGCTTTCTTACTGACCCTAACCGGTGTCTCTGAGGTAAATATCCTGTGTCTATTTCATCCAACCAGCTCCAACGTCCGTACAATGCAGACTTTGTTGCGCTCTGTACTTGTCACATGACCTTCTTCTTATGCCTCAGTCGTCACCACGCTGATGCTAAAGAGTACCTTTTGCACATCTGTGACGCCAACAGCTTTGACAACATGGGTTTTATTTGATGCCCTAAGAATAAGAAGAGGACGGTCATAAATGCGTGTACTTTTCGGGCCAAGGTGTGACAAAACGTGACACTGACAGGGTATTCCCTAGTGAACGATTGTATTACAGTCTTTGGAGTGAGACCAAGCTGTAAAAGTGACTTTATCTTCTAATCTTGTAACACAATTTTTGTATACACACTAAACAGAGCTATTAAATGCATTATAATAATAATTTGGCTGTTCCCGAACAGTATAATAGATGCATCTATCTTGGTAGGGAACAATCATTTTGCTTTTTGTTCAGTCACTGATTCATTAGAGATTGAAAATGCACAACAAAGAGAACAGACATTGGTATTCAAAGCAGGATTTTCCAAATGAACAAAGAGGGGGAAAAAAATCAAGGCAAAATAATTTATTATCTCTAGAAATACAAAACAGGAGAAAAGTAAAGAGAGAATTTCACCGAGCCATACCAAAGATTAAATCCTGTTTGACAGTGATTTGTATATTCATTAACTACAGCTGACACTGTCCTGCACTCGCAGAAGAATGCATATGAAGGTTGGTGTGTTCATCTGTATAATAGACCTCATCTGATCCAGTAACACAATGTAACTGTTATTCTCGGGTGCAATTTTGTATTCGCATGCTGTGTTCGTCTCCTTATTCCAAGAGGACTCCTCGGCAGGTTGAATAATTTCTTTGGTTGTGAATGAGGTCAAAGGGTTGTGAGCAGGTTGGTCTGAGGAATGCAGCCAATTAAAGGTAGAAGGGGGTGCAGCTGGTTCCTGGACTGTATCATCCCATCTCTCAATACAGCAGAACATGCTCTGCCGAATCCATGACCAACTTAGCTTTTTATAGGAATGCATTATTCATACAATTTATAGCAATGCAATTGCTTTTTGTGAATAAACGATCAATGAAATTGATGTAATTAGAAATCTAGCAATTACATCACAGAAATCCCTTTGACTTCAACATTTTGGTGTCAGATTGTTTGCTGTGTTACTGGAAAATTAATAAGTGGCTGATATCAGTTTTTTTTTTTTTTTTTTAACTAGAGCTAAATTAGCTACTGATCATTTATTTAAGTTAAGTGCCCATCAACAGCCTTCTATATAGAAAGGTGGTAAATAAACTGCAAACATCCTTCAGAACTAATTAGCTATTCACTGTTGGTTTACGCTAGCCAACCTAGGCTAGCAGCACTCAGTGGTGTTGCACTTTAATGCTTTTCTGCACTGGCCTCACTTTTGAGACCCAGAATCTACATCCACTTTTCCATACAGAGCATGCTTTAACTCCAGAGTTTGCACTGCACCTCATCTTCATTTATGTTTTGCAGGAGCGCCACAGAACTTTTTCATGGCTGTAGTCGTCTTTATACGTTTCTCCTGTTCACGCCGTAGCTTCACATTTCACAACGCCACAAAGTTATACAGTGATCTTCTTCTCCCTGTGTTGTTTAATATCAGCTGGTGGACAATATCCCCACCTTCTAGTGGGAGTAATGCAAAACAACTAGGCGCTGGTAAAAACAGGGGGAATAAGGAAGGACGAAAGTCGCATACATTAATTAATTGTTTATATTTGACTATTCGAAATTAAAAAATCATGACCTATCCCATGTTGCTTCATTATGATCACCATGGATACTTATTTCGTGTCAATCTAATATACACTGTCCCTCTGCGATGAAAACTCACTGGTGTGGCCAAATTAGCACTTGAAAAAACAATTCTCTAACAAAAGCACTATTTACCAGTTTTACTAACATTATCCAGCCGTATTATCCTTTTTTTTTTTTTTTTTTTTTTTATGTAAGTATACGAACTTAACCAGATCAGATCTTCAGCAGGAACAAAAGGTCCAGAAACAGACCTAGGCAGTTTTGATTCTTTCATAGGATTATCAAAAGTATACTATTGCCAGTCTTATCCTTGAAACATAAATTCACATTAGTAATACCAAAGTGATGGAGAAGAGGCTGATTATATCACTGATGCTGAATGTGCTGTCACTGTGATCACAGGTCTGTAGTCGCACAACTTTAAATTTCATCGTTACATCACTTCAGTACACTCAACTTGCAGCACTGAGGTTGTAACGTACTGCCGCCCACACAGTTTATACCAGCTGTAATGACCTCTGACAAAACTGTCTGTGAATGTTCTGATTTCTGTTGTTACACATGTACATCTCCTTGTCGTCACTATGTTCAATTATCGGTGCCATACCTCTGTGAAAGAGAAACACAGGACGACAACTGACCGTGGCTGTAAGGTCCTGATGTTGTTTTGCACGGCTCTTTACCTCATATCACTTGTGCAATTTGTACGTGTATGTTTTTTTCTTCTTTTCTTTTTGGTGGCCTGGAACAATCCGCTGTCCAATTGTTCAGAGAGGTCTCTAATCCAGCCTTAGATCTGAGTTGTGCAGTGCAGCCTAATGGGATCGTAGTATTAACCCTGATGACAATACCACCAGCTGTCGCAGAGCCCCCTGTTGGCCACCAGTGGGAATGAGTCTGCAGGGGGAGAAGGAGGGTGGGGTGAGAGGGCGGAGGGGTTGACTGACAGGAAAAAGAGACAGACGCAGATTGACAGAGATAGTGAGTGTGTCTATGATGCTCTTAGTCTAATGTGAAACAACGAAGGAAGCAGGTCGGAGGAGAAACGCAGAAACTCCTGAAGTGCTTTATTTTTGGACGACTACCTCTTTAATTTTAATTAATTTTGCTTTTAATCTGCCATTAACCAAATCGCTTCTTTTTTTTTCCCTTTTTTATTTATTTTTTTAACTTTTTACTTTCTCAGTTGTTTTTTTGTCCAACAAGCCCTCCTTCTCTGTCATCAGTCTGTGTCCATTTATTTCACCCCACCTGCTGCATCCACACTCTGATATTTGCTCCTGTGTGGTGGCAGCTGCTGGATCTGCGTTGGCTCTAAATGGCTGAATAAGAGGTGGAAAGGGTGGGGGTTTGCTCTGGTGGTTTTATCTGAGGGGGTTGCGAAGTTGCAGTCAGGACCCGGACAAACAGGAGGAGGCGGCGGTGGAGGAGGATGGCGGTGGCACTGGATGAAGTGTGGGGACGGGTGAAGAACGTCTGCAAGCAGAACGGACTTCTCATCCTGTCTGTGCTGGCCGTGGTAATCGGCTGCCTGCTGGGCTTCTTCCTCAGAGGCAAGCAGCTCTCCGAGCAGGTCAGTTGATGGTTCTAATTGTGACCACCTGCCCCCCTCCCCCACTTCTAACACACACACTGCCCATTTGCCCTCCTGCCTCATCTTACCCCTCAGTGTGCCTCAGCGTGACCCCATGTGGATTCAGACACATAGAGATTACCCCACTCCCTGTTACCAGATCAACCTTTTTATCTCCGTGTGCTACACACCAACACACACACACGACTAACTTCATGACGGCACTGACTTAAATTCAGTCCCCTGGAGGCTTAGCCATATCCGCTTCATGCCGAACTCCAACCTTTGCTCTAAGCTGGCCATAATTCTAACTTCAATTTTAAAATCTCCAAATTAATTGTTAACTGTGTGGGGACTCGATTTTTTTTTTTTTTTCGTCCCCAGATGGCAGATAAGTCCCCAAAATGGGATAAATAAACAGAAAACACTCAACCACAAACAAATAGTCTGACCTTATAAATCAACGTCTATGTGCCCATCTTCCACCAAAACATAGGATTCATCACCACAGTCGGCCACATTAGAGCCATCAAGGTTAAAGAGATCCAATGCAATGAATACTGAATGTGCTTCAGACAGATGGATTGTGGGAAAATGACTGAAACACTGCAAAAGACAGCTAAAAAAAAGACAGCATCAGAAAGGATCCAGGGTTGGCTATTTTTGATGACGATGAGAATCATTAAAAAAATCATTATCAGTCTGCTATAGCGGGCACATTGTGGTAAAAGACAACCCAAACAGCAGGGGAATAGGGTTTTTTTCTGCCTTTTTGAATGCAAAACCATATCTCATTAGTGACTCAGATTGCCTATGGCCTGAGTGAATCCACAGGAAGGGATTGCTGGTGGAGAGATTAGTTGTCAATCAGTCATAGACACAGCTAGTCAACAGCATACCATTTGAGCTCACTTATGTAATTCTCAGAAGACTGAATGGAAAGTAAACACAAGCCAAACTGTTGTAAACTAACCTGAACCGGAAAGGTATCATCATAAAGGTCATAATGGGCCTTGCATCAAAAACGGAAATGTTATAAAATTGGATGATGAGGAGGTGGGTGTGTGTTTGCTTTTGTCATGATGATGTAAGTTGCTTGCCGTCGTTTGAGGATGCATGTGCGGTCAAACAAAGTTCTAGCGGGAGCCGGGGTAACTTCATTTGTGTGGTTTCCTGGTGATTTTTCTTCTCATCCATGTGTATGATAAACGCCAACCATGCTCTTTAACGACAATAGCAGCCATCTATTTCATATTGAGTGAATGTGTCCTTTAAGAGGAGTCGATTTGTTGATCTTATCATTTGTCATTAGTATGATCTCAGGTTTGGTGTAAAAGCAAATTATGTCAACTGTTCTACACGCAGAGTTTAGGACCCTCAATTTGAAACAAATAGAAAAAATTAGACTCACACTGACATCAAGAGGGGTAGTTGATGAGCTAGATGATAGGTTTGTGTGTGGGGGGGGAATCACATAGGAACAGCATTAGTGTCTGGATGTATCCTCATTGTGAAGCTATAGAAATTATATATGCTGACACTTTCTGATGTAAAAATAAACCGACAAAGAACCTGTTCAAGAAAAATAAAGAGAGGTCCATAAGTGAGCAAACGCCTACTTCACTCCTAAAATTGAAAAATCCCAATGTTTGAGTTCATCAGCAACTTACAGTGAAATGCTGGTGCAGTGAATTGCAAGCAAAATGGCTTTCATCCTCCCACAATCTGGTGAACATACTGTGAGGATGTATGTTCTCTTGGAGTCCAAGTGGAAATGTATTTTCTATACCTGCTACCTGACTGAAGTCGCAGCAGCCAATGGACTGGATCATCAAAGCGAACTGCTAAGATGTGTTATTACCCACAGTTCCCAGTTGCTGTTTTGTAGCTATAGGTGAGTGCAAGAGCAAGCTGTTGTGGGTGACATCAGCACAGAGAGGAGTGAACAGTGTAGAAGGTAGCAGAGGTTTGCAGCGATCACGACAAGAGCATTTAAAACTAGAAGATTACTTTTATGAAAATGGACAACACGTTAGTTATAATGGCAAGGAGGATTTATTTTGTTTTGTAGTGTTCACAAAATAAATGTGGCTTTACCTACTCGAAATCTGAAAGAGTTCCGTGTCTTGTAGCAAATGGAATGTTTTTTGAATATGGAAAGCACAATAGTTTTTTTAGAGACATTTAAAGAGCAGCCCACTGAGAGATTACTGTTGGTTGCAGGTTTACAATGGTTATTTGTTCTTTACAATGCAATACTTCAGGCTTTTGTATGACATACGTTCAGTGGTTCCAAAAACCCCTGAATGTGGGTTATGACAATTTCAATATCATTTAAACAAAGGTAAAATAAAAACTAATGCTATTTTGGAGCCAGCCTGATTATTCTGACCTTGGATCTGTCCTTAAAATGATCTAATCACATCTCTGCTGTCCTCTCCTGAGAGAGTCACTGCTGCCCTTCACAACCACAAGCTCTGTAGTTAGAGGCCATTGCAGTCAATCTGACTATACTAGAACTATGGCACAGAACTACAGGGACTGAATTACAACTCTGTTTTAGGCTTTTAAATGTCATTGACGTACAATAATTCTCGAGTCTTTGTACAATTATTTTGTTTCCAACCTGAAGTCCTTGGAACAGGTGCTAGCTCAGAGGCCATTTTGTGACTTCAGCTCTCTGTACAGCTTGTTGTGCTGATCAGAAATAGCTTATTAATCCTCAAACAAATAAACACCCAGCGCACTAAGTTCATCTCTCACCTCAATGAAAACACCTGATAACAACAGTCTAAGGTCATGCTATATAAGGCTGTCCTTAGCCACAGTAGCTAAAAAGCAAAATGCTAACTGATGTTTATCTGGTAGCCTATAATCATTAGCATGTTAGTTTATTTTAGCATGTCACCCATTGACATATATATGTCTATGCATGGTGACATGTCACTATGCTATCATTGTTTTCTTTTTGCATTAAAAAGCAAAACACAAATGGGACTTGTGTGTAAAACTGCTATTAAACAAGTAATTGGCTGTAAACCAAAGTAGTGGACAAATGTGATTTCAATATTATTATGCCAGATAAAAAGTCAAGGGATAATCAATCAACAGGCTTTATCCTCTGACAAAATTTCTTGACATGGACTTAAGCTGACAGTCAAGCTGACAGTGTCACACTTTCTATCAGGGATAAAACCAAATACTGATCATATCTTTGATCAATTCAATGAATAAATAAACCAAAGGCTCCAACAGAAATAAAGCCGAGCCTGCGCACCAGTTCATGTACTCACTCTCCACACCATCCACCAAACACATCCTTCCAATTTGGCTGTTTATTTCCCATCTCACTTTGTGGTGCACCACAGTATTGCATCCTGCTAAGCCCATTGAGCCCCACCACCCCCCACCTGTTGAACCCTACTTGAGAAGAACATAATATTCATTCATCCCAACATCTATGAGCAAATGGAGACTAGTCTGCGGGGCGAGATGAGGTCAGAGCCTTTATTCTAAGGCCTACACATTCAAAACTGAAAAGCATAAAAAGTTACAAAATTGTGGTGAATTTATAGTGCAGATTAAAGGTTACAGAAAAGCAGTGACATTTAAATATTAATTTGAATTGGAGGTAATGGCCAAAAGAAAATTAAATTAAAATGTTGTCATTGAAAAGCAGGTCTGCACCTCATGAACCGACAGTATCAAACAGTGTAAGAGAAGTCAGAGGAGGATTGCTTCTTAAATGGCACAAATAATATTTTGTATTCACTTTCTAGCCTTGATGGATGTAAGTAAAAACAGGGTTCATTAATTGATAGTCTAATTATAAAAAAAAAAATGACATGCCAGCTCCTGGATTTTATGTGTTTGCGCGCGCGCGCGTGTGTGTGTGTGTGTGTGTGTGTGTGTGTGTGTGTGTGTGTGTGTGTGTGTGTGTGTGTGTGTGTGTGTGTGTGTGTGTGTGTGTGTGTGTGTGTGTGTGTGTGTGTGTGTGTGTGTGTGTGTGTGTGTGTGTGCCAGCAGATGTCAGGGCTCAATGACAGCTGTGTCTGTCCTTTAAACACACAACACAAACTCTGTCTACTGTCTCCATACACTGTCCAACACCCCACCACCACCACCCACCCACCCACCCGACCATACTACTACTACTACTACTACTACCACCCCCACACACACACACACACACACACACACACGCACAGACACTCAGCCATTAGGCCTAAAAGCTCTCCCACTCCAAAACAAAAGCAAAAAGCTTTTATTACTCCATCATTTCACTGCACAGATGTGTACTTAAATTTCCTTCATTTATTTCTAATTCGTCACCTCTGTCCTGTTGTGCTGTGAGCTTTTTTCCCATCATGTCTCACTGTCATCCATTTGACTGACTTGATTAGGTACAGTGGGTACGGAAAGTATTCAGACCCCTTCAAATTTTTCACTCTTTGTTTCATTGCAGCCATTTGCTAAAATCAAAAAAGTTCATTTTATTTCTCATTAATGTACACTCAGCACCCCATCTTGACAGAAAAAAACAGAAATGTAGAAATTTGTGCAAATTTATTAAAAAAGAAAAACTGAAATACCACATGGTCATAAGTATTCAGACCCTTTGCTGTGACACTCATATTTAACTCACATGCTGTCCATTTCTTCTGATCCTCCTTGAGATGGTTCTACTCCTTCATTGGAGTCCAGCTGTGTTTAATTAAAATGATTGGACTTGATTAGGAAAGGCACACACCTGTCTATATAAGACCTTACAGCTCACAGTGCATGTCAGAGCAAATGAGAATCATGAGGTCGAAGGAACTGTCCAAGGAGCTCAGAGACAGAATTGTGGCAAGGCACAGATCTGGCCAAGGTTACAAAATAATTTCTGCAGCACTCAAGGTTCCTAAGAGCACAGTGGCCTCCATAATCCTTAAATGGAAGAAGTTTGGGACGACCAGAACTCTTCCTAGACCTGGCCGTCCAGCCAAACTGAGCAATCGTGGGAGAAGAGCCTTGGTGAGAGAGGTAAAGAAGAACCCAAAGATCACTGTGGCTGAGCTCCAGAGATGCAGTAGGGAGATGGGAGAAAGTTCCACAAAGTCAACTATCACTGCAGCCCTCCACCAGTCGGGGCTTTATGGCAGAGTGGCCCGACGGAAGCCTCTCCTCAGTGCAAGACATATGAAAGCCCGCATAGAGTTTGACAAAAAACACATGAAGGACTCCCAGACTATGAGAAATAAGATTCTCTGGTCTGATGAGACCAAAATTAAACTTTTTGGCGTTAATTCTAAGCGGTATGTGTGGAGAAAACCAGGCACTGCTCATCACCTGCCCAATACAATCCCAACAGTGAAACATGGTGGTGGCAGCATCATGCTATGGGGGTGTTTTTCAGCTGCAGGGACAGGACGACTGGTTGCAATTGAAGGAAAGATGAATGCGGCCAAGTACAGAGATATCCTGGAAGAAAACCTCTTCCAGAGTGCTCTGGACCTCAGACTGGGCCGAAGGTTCACCTTCCAACAAGACAATGACCCTAAGCACACAGCTAAAATAACAAAGGAGTGGCTTCGGAACAACTCTGTGACCATTCTTGACTGGCCCAGCCAGAGCCCTGACCTAAACCCAATTGAGCATCTCTGGAGAGACCTGAAAATGGCTGTCCACCAACGTTCACCATCCAACCTGACGGAACTGGAGAGGATCTGCAAGGAAGAATGGCAGAGGATCCCCAAATCCAGGTGTGAAAAGCTTGTTGCATCATTCCCAAGAAGACTCATGGCTGTACTAGCTCAAAAGGGTGCTTCTACTCAATACCGAGCAAAGGGTCTGAATACTTATGACCATGTGATATTTCAGTTTTTCTTTTTTAATAAATTTGCACAAATTTCTACATTTCTGTTTTTTTCTGTCAAGATGGGGTGCTGAGTGTACATTAATGAGAAATAAAATGAACTTTTTTGATTTTAGCAAATGGCTGCAATGAAACAAAGAGTGAAAAATTTAACGGGGTCTGAATACTTTCCGTACCCACTGTAGCCAGCTAACTGCTGCCATTGCTTAGAAAACCCTTGTTACACCTGATCGCTTTGATATCTTAAGAACTCAACACATTATCACCTTTAAAGTTGTCAAAGAAAGTTGCCTATTTACTCATACAGCAGAAAATTGTGATATATAACAAATGAAAAATATAGTTTTCCACTCCTATTATCTCTGTTTTGGTCTCCACCCAGTCCTGGGCAAATATCTGGTTAAAGTCCACTATCTTAACAGTTAATTATCAACTTTGTCTGTCTGTTTTTTGTTGTAACATATATCAAAGATTTTGCGCAAAAAACGTTGCAACTTTGCTGCAAACAATGTTGACAACAGTGAACCGAACCGAACCGAATTGGGTTGGAGAAGGAAGACCGTTATAAAAGAAGCTAAAGGGTAGCCAAGGATAACTGCAGAGACAAAGGGTAATTATCTGCAGGGTCACTATGAACAACACTGTTCAAATTAAACACAGTCCTTTGATCCACTGGTAACATAAAAATATTACAGCTTTAAGTGGAGTTTGTGAAGTGAAGTAAGTGAAGTTTGCCTTGAAGGGATAGCTCCATGACATAGCTATAAATGTAACAAAGATCTGGAGTCAAGTTCAAGTAATCTTTTCTTTTAGCAACATATTTTTTTGTTGCCATGCTTTGCTTTATTCCAATATTTTTCTGTGTCCATGGCACAGTTTTCAAACTAGATTACTTTCAGGTTTCCACCCATTTGATTTTGACTGGTATGCCTTCACATGTTAGTCTGAAAAGAAAAAATCCTGATCATTTGCTGGTTTCAGCAAAAGCTCCTACCAGGTCTTTTTTATTCTTACTTTACTGAACCTTTTTTTTTTTTTTAGAGCTTGCTTATGAAAACATGGCATTAAAAAATTGGAAACGTCATTTTCAGTATTGACAGTATGGATATAGTATAGTAACAACTTTCAGCTCATGATTGAACTCATGTAATTAAAAGGTAACAGATGTGACCAAACAAACAGAAGACTTGCCAATCAAACATTTAGGTTTAATGGCTTAAAACCCAAATTTTGTTGAAGAATTACTTGAAGAGAAAACAAAACTGACAACACTTTGCATCAATTCAATGCCCAATTGTTTCAGTGTTATTTATTACTTGTATAAGAGCCAAAGAATCCACTGCCCCTTTGCTCCCTTTTTCTTTTCCTGTGACAACCTTCAGTGCAGCATTCAGACCTGCAACGCAATGTTTGAAGTCCATTAAAGTTTTCTATTCTGTAAGTTACAAACGAAGGCAGTGGTCTCTCAAGGTCTGGTTTTGAAAAAACAACAACTTATTTTTGCAATATTTTCAATTTGTCTGGTAAAAAATATTCATCATGATAATGTGAAAAAAAAACATGTTTTTCTCTGCCGCTTGCAGGAGGTGAAATACTTCCAGTTTCCCGGAGAACTGCTAATGAGGATGCTGAAAATGTTAATTTTGCCCCTCGTCGTATCCAGGTAGGCGTAACACAACTCTGCACCACAACAACAAACAAAACACACACACGCCATGTGTACCAAAAGTTGAACTGGATAGAAGAGTCAATTTATTATTTGTGAGGCTCTTGGTGTTCAGTGCTGGAGAGTTTCCAACAAAGAATTAAAAAGGAGCTGCAGAAAACAAAGAGGTGTGCACTACAGTTTCATACCAAATACTATACAATATCGTGCTCAGATGAACTGCAGCAAATTAAACTGAAAAGTAAACAGAGGGAATATGCAGTTCTCCAGGCAAGTATCCTTGTCACTGCTTCATGTCCTTCTGACTCCAGAAATATAAAGTGGGTTTTTCTGTCATGTGCTGACAAATTATTTTACTTGGAGCGTCCTGTTGCCTCTGGCAGTGGCTAAGATTACTATGAAAATGTACCTCGCTAGTCTCACCTTGTTTTCTTAATAGATGAAATATAAAATCTGAAAATCCTCGGAGCAATTTGGATGTTCTGCTCAGAACGTCGGGACTGTATCAGAATGAGGCGTTGGATTTTTAGCTTGTAGTAACTACAGTGTTTGATTGACAGGCCTGTGGTGCAGTCAGGTTACAGCTATCAGAGGGCGAGACGTAGTATCGTTGGGTTACCAATCTGGCAGTCGGCTCATCCACCCACAAGGCAATTTAAAAATAGAACTTCAAGCAAGATTGAAAAGAATATACGAAAGGAGAAGATAAAGAGCAGACATTGAGTTTTTCTTTCATAAAGTTGTCAGATAACTTCTGTAAAAGTGAACATACCCAAATCAATGGTGCATATGAATATCTCATCATACTTTCTCCTTAATGGCGATTGATGTACATGAAAAACACAGCCTCTATGAGATTTTTCCTGCACCCAGTTACCTTTGTCAATATCAAGGATTAAAGAGTCATGTTCGTATAAGTAAAGCTGGTGATCTGTTATAGCTTCAGATGCATTCTTAGTGGGGCACCGCCTGCCAGGTTCTCCAGTTTGATTATTTTAGTCCCAAAGCTCTTAGTTGCCTGCATGAGGTCAGTGTTGTCCCCAACACACACACACACACACACACACACACACACAAACAAACACTCACACACACACACACACACAAAAAAAAACCTCCCAAAACAAATCATGCAAACGCACCGGTTACATGCAGGCTGCTTTGTGCAATAAGCTACTTACAATCTATGCAACAGCAAAGACTGGATGAGAAGTTAATCCTTCCTCTCTCTGTCTCTCTCTGTCTGTCTCGCTCTCTGACTTTATCTCTGTCAGTGTTTATGTGCTCTTCTCTTGAATATTTTCTCCCTCTGTTTTTTTTTTTCTATGCTTTTTAAGGCAAAGGGCAGTGAGGTTATGTGTTATTTATATATGGTCATAATCGGTTCTCCCAGTTTCACCGATTCAAAACAGAGGATCACTCGAGTTCGCTGCCAAACCTGAGGCACGTGAGGCCGAGAGACGTTACCTACAACTAATCTGAAACGGTGCCCGCAGGCATGTGGCCAAACGCAGCCAAGTCCCGCACGTCCACTTCGGCACACAGGAATACGTAACAGCTATCAGGGCAAATATCCACCACTCGAAGCATAGTCTCAGTCTGCTGGAGCTCCTGTTGAGTCTGCAGCTCCGCTGATTGTTCTCGGTGCCTGCTTGTGACTTGATGGAGGCCATGATGGATAATGAAGGTGGTATACATGGCATGCTGTTTCACAGCTGTTGGTCTTCGACTAATCATCATTGACCCACTCCCAGCCACTTAGATATGATTTGCAGGCTATCGCCATGTCTTTACAACCCCTTTGCTGACATGCATGGCAATCCAGCCACAGATGCAAATGCAGTCCTGGTGGGTGTCCTGCTTTTGGCTCTCCTCCTGCTCCTCTGCCATGCCCACTGACAGCAGCACAGAGAATCTAGACTGGGATGCAGAGACCGGCTGCTTGACACGGTGAATAGTACAGTACGGCTTATCTGGGGTTGAATATCCTCCCCAGCCCTATAGCCAGTCTGTCCCCATTTTTTCTCCTCCCAGCGCCATCTGCGCACCAGCCAAAGCGGAAACCAGATTATCCCATGAACGCGTCATGCAGAATCAATGGCCACCACCCTTACTGCCTCCTAATCTCCCATGTTTCTTTAATTTTGGAAAGGTCGTCATCCAAATCTTGTTGTAATAGAAACCAATTTTGACAAAATAAAGATAAAAATAAGTTTTGATTTGACTTATCCAAAGAGAGCATTTGCAGTTTAATAGAAGGCCAGGAAGCTTTGAGTAACCAAAGCTCAGGCTGAAAAAACTGAATCACATATAACCTGGAGGAATTTTTATTTTTTAAATGTGATGCTACTGTGGGTGTGTTATTGTCTGAAAATGTTTGTACAGTGCGTTGATATGGTAATTTAGCAGTGGGTGTGCTTCTCAGGCATTTGTTGTTTTTTTTTGCATGCATGCATTTTGGCATCAAGCTTTTATGCTATTCATATTTTTTTTTTTTTTTTTTTTTTTTAAGTGTATCTGAAAGATTTAGATCTATTTGGTTTTTCGTGGAGCACGGTGTATTTTTTCCAGTTTTGTTATTTTATTTCTGTATCCTGCTATGATTTATTTCATCCCTGGTTATTAGTTTTCAAACTGAAACTACCCAGCGTGTTAGGAAAAGGCTGTTTTAGTCATGTTTATTACAGTATGTGTGAATCAATATCTGGCCGTCACAGCGTTCCTATCACAGCCTGATTTCAGTCCTCACACAGATTTGGTCAATTTCCCACTCCAGCTCGGTAGACAGATGTTCCCTGTGAATTTGTAATCTACAATTGGATGAGTGAAAAGAAATTTGATTGTAGCTTCAGAATCAAGTCTTTGCACCTTTTTCCTTCATTTTCAGAGTTACTCAGTGAATCACATTGTGATAATTACTGCAGACATCAGGCTGCGAAAATGATTTCATATTGGAGACGCGCACGTGTCCATCTCTTCAGCTTGATGCCTATTTTGTTTTCCAAGTTGTCAGACACTGCAAGGACACCAGAGGAGTTCATTTATAATCTTTCTTACTAATTTCTTTGAGTACTCTCTCTACACGACTGTTGAGGAACAATGTCTTATCATCTACTGAATGTCGGTGAGACCGCTGTTATGAACTTCATTACAGAGTATTTAACACTGAAAAGCAAACATTTGAATCTTCTTAAAAGACAGGCTAATCCGCTAAACGATGTTTCCGATGCATAAATTTATGCATTTAGCTCTTCACTGCTAGGACAACATGTTGTTGAAGTGTGTATTCTCTTGAGAGTAAATGGCTGTCTGAAGCCTGGTTTGCACCAATTAAAACTGTGCAATTTCACAACCAATTTAATTCATTCTAATTGAATGGATGGGTTTTTAGAATTTGCATGCAAGAGATAAGTAACTTTGAATCACAATTAAGCTCCAGTGAACTTTGACCTGCAAATTTAACCAACATCAGGTCATCTTAATGACAACAGATCTCTAAGGGACTGAAGGAAAGTCCAAAATGGAGGAAGCATGGAGCTTATTTGCTGCATTACATCGCTTTTATTTATTCTCCTTATTGTCCTGATTGACAAAAGAGCAGTAGGGTGCAGACAGCAATCAGCGGTTCATTATGTCTTCTGAATAGAAATGCGTTTCCTTAGTGACTGAGACAAGATAACGTGTACAATAGAATATATTCTGCTATAGGGGGAAAAAAATGCTCTCACAAGTTTGTATTTCTTTAACCCAACCACAACCATCTTGGGCAGCCCTAAATCAGGGGGTAGCATTGGCACCTTTGCAAAATAGTAAAGGTTTAGTGTGTCAGCAGCCGTAGCCCTATACAAAAACACTGCATAATTTGTTTTTGAGTTTTCTTTGTTAAACATCCATTCTTGATCAAAATATTGTCACAACAGCTGATACCGTCTTGTTTTTTCGGCCTCATCCGCTCACTAATGTTATTAGACTTAGATGTTATTAGAGTTTTGTAGCGGTGCACTGAAAACAATTTGGAGTGACTTTTCCTTAGAAAAAGCTCGGTAACAATTTCCACACAGAAATCCTTTGTAATTTTTACTCAGTTAATACTCCAGTAAAATTTACTTACTATTAATATTTGCAAAATCAAAAGTCGTCAAATAGATTTTACTAGCAATTATCTTCCTTAGACTCAAATTTGACTCTCCCTTTGCGAGTAAATTTCAATCAGATTACCTTTGTATGTAATTACAAAACCTGAATAAAAAATACTTGGTCTTTCAGGTTCAAATAAGTATCTGTTCTTTACTTTATTTCAACAAGCTTAAGTAATATTTACATAATATTTCATCCACTCACTACTCTACAGCATTACTATAATATGGATTTGTTGCATTTTAAACATAGGTTACTTTTCACTCAATCAAATTGTCATAACATAAGGCTTCTGAAAAATATGAAATAAAACATGTTTTTTAACAATAGCACCTTTATTATGCTTTACCCAACACTGGTGAAAGAGGTCGTTTCCCACAGTAGTCCAACAAATACAGTCAAGTTAAGTGCTGTCAATGCTCATTTAACAACTTTCATTAAAACATTTAGTCTGATTTAAAAACATTTTCAAAATGGACATGTGACATCTGTGGTGCATATGATGTCTAAAAGAGATAGTTTGAATTATTTGATGTGGGGTTGTATGACATACATATCAACAGTCAGTGTAGTAGCTGCAGTAGATGGCTGTAAATATTTGAAAGTTAGTGGGCCATTGACAGCTGTAGGATCCACTTTCATCCAATGAGGAAACAGGACCGGGTTGTGAGATCCAGATGAGTGACATTAGCCGGTACTGAGGATTCAACATCTGATACTTCAGCAGAACCAGAGTTTGGAAAAGTGGAGAGTCATTACAAGCCTGAGTGTTGCCTTTTCTTGTACTTCAATGTAACTCAATGTGAAAAACTATCCAAGAAAAATATCCATGTCTTCATGTGACTGCCATCATCTCAAAATGATGCGAAGCTTTGCGGGGATACCCATCTCAACAGGAAGAAGCAACGTCTGAAATACAGAAATGAATCAGCTTGAAATAGATCCTTGTCACCAATAAGTGAAATATCTTTATGTTACTAAGTACAACAGACCAAGATCATGCTTTCCATTCAAAACAGCAAATCAACTGCAGATAAATATTAGACAGGAACCCTCATGCAAATAAGAGTGTGCTGGATATTTGTTAATCTGAAACAACTGACCCACGCCACATAATTTAGCCACTACATTTATCAGCAGCAAAGTATGTTGCAAAGAAGTCAAGTAAGGCATTTTGGCTAGCAGAAGATGCAAACAGCATGAATCTAACTCTTACCAGTTCTGTAAAACCAACACATCCTCTTCTGCAACCGAAAACCTGGTCACAAACGTAAGCAGCGCGTGTCTCGAAGCCACAGACTGCAGAGAAAAGATGGAAGCACTTATGCCAGCAAGATGACCAGCTAACTAGCAAACTAACCTGATAAACTTGTGCTGATGTGAAATATCAACTACTGAAACATGGACTTTAACCAACTGGCAAAGAACAATAAAAAGTAAAAAGAAAATGAATCACATAATTTACCCCCACAGCGCCACATTCATTAAATTACTTCTCAAAGGAGCATAAAACCGTTGACGGTGGAAGTCTGCAGTCCTGCCAGGGTCCGGCTCATGTCTGTGAGGGAAAAGAGCGCCAACTCTCCCATGACATGACCGGCTGGGCACGCGCCGGATTCACTTGCTTTGCTTGAGTAAACTTTACTTTCTTGTGTCAGGTTTTGCAGACAATGTGGGAGTTAAGTAAATATTACCTTGTGTGAATAATTCAATTTACTTATGAAAAGGAGGATACATAACTACAAACAAACGCCAAGTAACAGATTGAATAAAAGGTGACATTATGAAGTAAAAAGCACTTAAATAATAATTTGTTATAGAATTGAGTTAGTTGAGGTAATAATTACGGGGCCAAAATAAATTTCAGTCAGTAACTTTTGTGCAAATGAACATTAATCAATCTGTCTTGCTCTTTCACTAGAAGTATGTGCTGCATAATAATTATGATTTGCCCCCATGCTTTTATAAGCACTCAGCTTTTCACATGTCCCAGCATGACTTCTTCCTGAGAATTGTTTGAGACTAAAGAAACCAAATTAAGAAGGTGTAAGTGTTTGGTAGAAATTATATATTTGTTTTTAATAAGACATGCAGTTTTGGAACATTTCAATAAAGACAAATTAAGATAACCTACATAAAATTGATTGTGACATAAAAAACATAACTGTCCAAGGTGGGAAGGTGGTATATATACACCTGTCCAAATCATTTAAATTGTGTGACGTAAAATAAAACAATCATTTCAAAACTGGAACGGTTTATGTGCCTGGTAGACCTGTCTTGAGATTAAATATGAGGCCTTGACTGCTTTGGCCCCAGTTGCTCCGGTGAAGGTAAAATCACGGCGCACGTCAGACCGAGTGACCCAAGATGTAACAGATAACCTGTCAGCGGCGGGTGGTTTTCATTAATCCTGCTGACACCACTGGTGGTGGTGCGAACTTGTTTTAGTCGAACATTTACATGTGGGGAGGTGAACCCTGGGAAGATTCCTGCAAAGGACCAATCAGAACTGAGGAGTCCTGCATTGTTGTATGATTCAAATCTTCATTAAAACTTGCTATTTTTACCATCTTGGTTACTGGCTCAGAAGATGTTATTCTTGCTTCCCCTTGCCATGGAGATTTTAAAAATGCCACCATGCAGATACAGGTGGGGCAGGACAATGTTGCTTGAAATAGTCGACCATTTGCAGGTTTATGAGTCAGCTTAGATAAAATACCAGAAGGAAGTCAACAGCTCAGCAGAGAGAAAATAGAGAGCTACTCAAGGATTTTGTGACTGACTCGTGCCACTGTAACAAGCCATCGCAAAGCTTTTGAAATCTAACAAATAATCAATCTGACACTGCCTCTTTCTGCTGTGACCAGGCCATGGCCCTGATCCGTGGAGAAAAGTAGATCCACAGATATAACCTCAAATGTATGCTGCATGGTGTTATTGGTTTGCCCAGCATGTCAGGCAGTGGAGTCAGATGAACAAGAGATTTATAGATAATTGGTTTTCTTAATCTCAGCATACAGAGAGGCAGATAAACAACAGTGTCAAAGCAGAGCGATGAGGATTTCTCTTCCTGACTCACCCTGATTGCCATAAAAGAGTGAAATCAGGGAAACAAATGATTAAATCAGTGGTTTATTAAGTTCAATAGTTTCCACTGAGTTGCCCTGGCTTCACCTTGACTGGTGTTTCCTTCATACTTGTATCAACTTTCATTCAGTACGAGCGTCTGCAGGCTGACAAGCATGTTATTGGGAACTGAATAATGGGAGTCTTGATTAGATTTAACTTGGCACAATTTATTGACACAACTTGACAGAAAGTGGATTTTCTTTTTCTATATGATTACTCAGTGAGCTGGTAAACCCTGTGACTATCTTCTCAAGGATGCTCTAATTCATGGACTGAAGGAATTGATGAGAAAAAAGACGTCAAAGTAAAAACCTTGAGGGAGACGTTATTATCGAGTTTACATAATTCATCTGTTGTGGCAGCTTGGTGGGAATGAATTTGATTTTGTACGAGCTGTTGAGAGCTGAATCTGTCATCAGTGTGTTCAGTAACGATCAGAGTTGCTGAAGCAAAGGCCGCCGTGTCACAACTACATGCCGTGGATAACTCGTTTCCAAGGAGCCTCGGCCTTCTCTCTTTCATCTGGATGTGGGATTAGTGTAATTCTCTTGCTCAGCAAAGGTGGAGCGGGGAGGACTGTAAGCCCCATATGGTCCAAAAATCGTGTCGCAGATCTGCCGTACGTGTGCCGGAAACAAGGCGGCTACACATGGCAGGCGGCGCGCTGTAATCCCACCTTGCCTCAGATATCAGAGATGTTATATCAGATACTCGTGGTCGGTATCAAAAGTCCCATTAGATACAGCTCGCGTCCACGGGAAGTATTTTTCCTCTGATATCTCAAGGCTTTCGGCGCTCACCAGAAGAAAAAAAAAGAAGAAGAAATGCAGGGATGTGGTTTTATCTTATCTTGACTCCCTGTTTTTGTGGCTTTAATTTATTAAAACCATTCCCACTCCAAAAAACCCATTCAGTACATGATATGCTCTACATATTGCTGTTTACAGGCTGGTTTAGACTTGCACACAGTGACTGGTTTCCAACATAGGGATCAAGACCTACCAGCAGGTTTCAACAAAACCTCTAAGGGGTCCCATTAAAGGTGACTTCACTTTGATTTTGAATTTACTGGCTTTGACCTGTTATGCAGATACACTAGTAGACATGACTTGATTATAAATGGCTGCTATAAATATCTTATTAAAATATCAATATCCATTTATAAATGAAATACATGAATATGTGTAAGAAGAAGGTGTAACCCCTTGGTAATGAGACACCTTTTTATAGGCCATCAGTTGTGACTGAACCAGCTGATATTAATTAGGACTGACAAGGGGCCAGATTGCTTTCTAATTACTGATAGATTTCAGCTGTTGGCTTGGCTTGGCTTTCCATGCCATTTTGCACCTCCCTTTCTTCATGTGTTCAATACTTTTTTCCCCCTGTGTCATTTCACATTATTACACAACTTAATTTCTGAACTTATTTGTTGTGGTTTCTTTGTAAATATGGATTATCTGGGTTGTTACCAACATCTGGTGAACATTTCATGTCAATAGCACCTCTGGAAATATAGTTACTGAGAAAAATGGTGACGTGTTCAATACTTATTTTACCCGCTGTATGTATCAAAAGAGAAAATAACAAACTGTTTTCCACCACCTCAGTTTGACATTCAACTCATGACGTGTTGATTTTTCTGGAAATCATTTAAACCCCCCCGAGCAGCTCGGGGCGAACCCTTTGGTCATCACTTGCTGCACTTGCATTTGTTGTCAGATACAGCGCCGGCTACAAGGTTTATTCACAACAGCTGTGCAGCATTCTGCGATTGTGATTCCAGTCACATCATGACACTCCATTGAAAAACAGACAAAAGTGGATCACCTTCACGGTGAATTTCAAGAGCTGTTCTGTTTAACTAGTGCGGCTGGAACAACTCGCGTGTCAGTCCATTTGCTGCAGAATATACAGTACGTGGTGAGAATTCATATCGTGATGGCTGGATAATAAATTACATTTACTTTGGTTTCACAGTAACCGGCTCCATCATTATCTCATTTGCACCCGTTAACGCTGTGCATTCAGTCAAAGTCTTTTACCACACATGCAGCAATTTATTACTATAATTGCATTCGAATTGCATGTTGGTCTGAAGAGAAATTATGAAAAATAAATTATAAATGTTTGATTCACCTTTAAACAACATTTGTCTCCATTTGTTTCTGTCAAAAACACTAGAAATACCAGCATGAAGAAGATAAATTGGTACTTTTAAAATCTGTAAGTAAAATATGCGTATTGATACAGAAAAACTGTCTTCCTGGGAAGCCTTTGGGATTGTAAAGATCTGATTTTAAAGCAACAAATACAGATAGGTTCCTCACTCAGTTTAAAATTACAGATTTTAAATTGCGAAATGCATGAGCCAACATGCATAGGCAAGACATCTGAAATCAAAAGCCTCGTAGCAATAAAAAGAAAGCCACAGGGGTTGTGAACCTCACTGTTTGCAGAGTACTGAGAGCAGGGTCAGCTGCATATCACCATCTTTGCATTCAGTGGGTCAGATACCTCCCAGCATCAGGCTTCACTTTATTTTTCATGTGTGGGAGTTAGCAATTATAGTAGTAGGCTGGAAAACCTGTGGTAAAATAAAAAAATATCCCTACGTAACAAACCACAAGTTACTGTTGCAAAAGACTGAACATTTTACAGAGCTGAATATCTTACTAGATAAATATAAAAAGGCTGGAAAAGGTTTGTTTTTGCAAGTTATCATTTACTTGTTTACTCACGGGCACAGGAATAACCAGTTTGTAGTGTCGGATAAATGGTGACACATTCAGAGCTATCCAGACAAGCTGCAGTCAGCAGCAGCTGTTAAGCAGCTTCAATGCTAAGTAACTGCACTTAAAGGAATAGTTCAACATTTTTGAAACTACGCTTATAAACTTCCCTACTAATAAATGAGAAGATTTTGAAAAGAAACATATCAGTTGGTCATATTTTTTTAAATATTTTGCCTATTAATTAATCATTTGGTAAATAGATGCTTAAATATTTACTCATTTTCAGGCAGCATTTGCCATTATCCTGCCAGCAAGATGTGTTAAGGTTCACAAGGAGAACCCAAATGCACATCAATGAGGCAGGAAGTTAAGGAAAAGAGAGAGATTTTACCCAAGAGGTGAGGCAGTCCAGTGGAAACACAGGATGAAAGCTGGAGCCAAAATCTCCTAAAAGACAAATAAAAATAACCAGTGGGATAAAGAACAAGTCATGTATACTCAAACACAACTACCTGATGGGGAAACTTAAATATTTATTCATTTTACAGAAACTAGAGGCTCAATTATTTGTATCTAAACCACAGTAATGGGACTCATCTCTGGCACCTGATGTACCTCTACCATCACATGCGTGTTCTCAACAGTATGTGGGCGTTGTCTAAGAGAGGCCATATTAAGAGGGGCCAGAGCCTAACAAGCAGGATTTTTAAGTTCACCAGGATGTTCTCTATTGATATACAGGATTCATGCTCAGTATTGTTTGACATATTTTAAAAGACATGTCATATATTAAAGAAGGCACTATCAATTCACTTTAAAAAAAAAAAAAAAATAAAAAAGTTGCTCTAGAAGTAAGGTGGTCAGTTGCCTTTCAAGTGTTTCATAAAAGGTCTAATGTCATAGTGCCCAGAGCCAACTATTTAAGCAGAGCATTTGTATCAACGATACCATTTTCTTTGGTTATGGAAATATGATCAAATCATCAGCTGAATATGCTGCTGGAGAACACAAATCATAAACAGGCCAGGTTTCACCATCAGCTTTTTTATTCACTTGTCTGTGTACTAAGAACAATAAATAACAAGTGTGAAAACAGCTAGCATGGCTTCTTTGTTCAAAGGGAAAACTATTCAGCCACAAGCACCTCAGTTGTCAGCAGCAGTAACTTCCTGGCTTTCTTATTGAGAATATAAATGAGAATGGGGGGGGGGGAGGTAATCACAGTGGGCATGTTTTCTAAATGTCAGACTCTTCTTCATTGTTAGACTGTGTTATTTTCTTTTCCTCTTACAAATTTAAAGTTACAAACTGTTAGAAAAATTACTCAGAGGCTGGATTCAAAATCAAACACATCGGACATTCATTCTTGCAAGAAGGAGCAAATACATGTCCACTCAAAGAAGGATGTCCAGCATTGCTCAACGTCTCTCCTCCGTAGGGCAGCTTTTATACAGTGTGACAAACAGTTGGCAGTCACCCCCACTCCCTCTGTACATCTGTTTTTGTAAATCACAGATAGTACTGAGTGAGGTCGTAGGTCACAAGATCAAGACACGGAGACGTCGTGTCCGAGACCATGCTGTGTACAGATAAATACTGAGTGAAGTAGTAGGTCACAAGATCAGGACATATGGACGTCGTAAAATAAGGACATATGGATGTCGTAAATTAGACGATGCTGTGCACAGATAAATGGGTCCTTCCTGAGACAATAGGAACATGTTGTGCAACAGATAGACAAACATTCGACAAGTATGATGAGTTCATTATTTTTCCATCACAAACACACCTCCACTTGGTTCAATACGCTCAGGTGGTGTGGCTGCTAAACAGTCCAGTGTGACCAGCAGTTTACAGCAGCTAACGTTAGCTTATGTCAAACTTTATATTGCTGACTTTTCGTTACTTGTGATGACTTTTTACACCATGGTATTGCATTTGCCATTATCCTCTAAGAGCCATGTGTTGAGGTTCATAAGAAGAAATGCACATCACTGAAGCAGGAAGTCCAGGAAAACAGAGCTTTACTCACAAGCCCTGGTTCACTAGAAACAAGGCAGTCCAGTGGAAACACGGGATGAAGGCTCCAGCCTAACAAAGTGTCCAAACAACAGAAATAACCAGGGGGACAAAGAACAAGTCATGTAGACTCTTGCGAACACCATCAAGCAACTGAGAGGTGAACAGGCCGGGCTGTATATACAGACACCTGGTGGACAAACAAGACACAGGTGGGGACACAGGTGGGAACAGAAATTGGCAGATAACTAAATAATGGCAGGAAATAAAGGACAAATGGACACGAAGGGTGGAGGATTCCAAAATAATACAGGAAGTGATGACACAGAGTCGAAAGGAGTAGTAACAAATTGTTGTCACATGTCAGCAAAAAGTGCACCGTCTTACTTTTATTTAGATTCACTCATCAATCAAAGGCTCTATTGCCAAGTCCATATTTGTTTGGATGGTCTGAAAATATAAACCAGTGACTGTTTTGTGTTACGTTTGAAAAGTCGAGGCACATTTGAAAAGTGCCTCGACTACAATCCAACTCATTTAATTGCAAACTTGGCGCCAATTCTATTATCACAGCTGAGTTTGAGCAATTCATTGTCAGTCCAAACCAAATGTGGCTTTTATTCTTATGCGAGTGTGTCAGTACTTTTATATCTGTGAAAATATTTAATCCTTTGCTTTAATTTGGATTTTTTTTTTTTTTTTTTTTTTTTTTTTTAATGAAATCATGCAGCAATTAGTCAGAAAAGACCAATTTGAAGTCAAAGACTGGGAAAATCAAAAGCTTTCCGATGAGTCAGCACACTCACTTCCTGATAAGTGGACGCTGCTGTCATACACACACACACACACACACACACACACACACACACACACACACACACACACACACACACACACACACACTTCACATTCTTGCAATCCCACTATTTTGTAAGAGTAGTCACAGACTGGCTGTCAAAGTAGATTATATACTTCTCAAAGATGTAAACATTTACCTTGATAATCCCCTCCAGAAACTCACAGGAGATGTCGTACATGTAAGGAAAAGGAAGGGTGACAGTTTGAGTATCAGCACAGACAGTGACAAATCCAACCAGATTACACTTTGAGCACCATCTCTCCTTCTCTTCCTCCTGTCTTCATCCTCCACATGGTCCACCACTTCTCAGAAATGACTCCCATTTGAGACCAAACCAGATGTGCTCAAGTGTACATTTTTATACACACTGAGCTGAATGACGGCTTGTCTTTTTTCTTTTCTTTTTAAATGCACCACAAAAGTCACCCTGTCAGTGCAGTGAAAATGAATTTCTGAACAGGAGGGCCATTCAAAGCTGCCCATTTAAATGCAAATTACTCTCTTCTGCTCATGATGTAAAGTTGTTTATCCGCCATCCTTCAAGATTTCTAACACAGAGAGGGGTTCAAAGCTTTGAAAGGTTAAAGTGGGATTATTTAGGTTTAATAGAAGTGAAAGAATAGATCCAAAGATTGGAGAAAGATTTACCTTTTCTCATGTCATATACAACACAGGTTGCAATATTTAACATTGCAGAGGCAGTAGCTTCTTTTCTGGGGGGGGGGATTCTCTCATTCGAAACACACTCGTTGAACTTGGTGAATTTAAGCAATCGTTTCAAAGCTGTGCGATCAGACACTCTGTTGAATTTTTGATGAAAGTTTTGCTTGTACACGCACGTACAATATGTATTCAGGATGAATATTTTAGGGTTATTCTGTTGAATCTCAAAATCTTATTTTTCTCATAATAAACCTCTGAGGAAGTAATATTGTTTTATACATTTGGAAAGCAATTTTATTTCCAATATTGATGAAGATATGAATTTTTAAAATTGCCTCCAACCTCTTATAATATAATAACCAAGTATCCTCTCTGAACCCGAGCCCCTCTCATTTTCTAACATTATCTTCAACCTCTCTGTCCCTTTGTGTGCCTCCCCATGCCTCCCTGTGCTTTCAGTTTGATGTCCGGTCTGGCCGCCCTTGACGCCAAGTGCTCCAGTCGCCTGGGCATCATGACCATTTCCTACTACCTCTGGACCACCTTCGTTGCCGTGGTAGTGGGCATCGTCATGGTGTACATCATCCACCCGGGCGGAGCCGCTCAGAAGGAGGACTCTGACGAAAGCAAGAAGCCAATGACCAGCTCTGCTGACGCTCTGCTGGATCTCATCCGGTAAGAGAGGCGGTCACATCTCCTCTGTTACATCCTCAGTGTTTGTCCGATCAAACTGCATCATCCTCATATGAAAGGACGGATCATTCACATGCAGCAGTAGCTTTCCACACACAGATACAGGCATGCACATGACTTCTGTAACATGAACCGTGTTCTTATATCAGTATTTTAAAATATGAAATATGTTCAAATGTGCAGTTATTCCAGCTCTATGACTGAAAATAGTGTATATATTTTTCTTCGATAAATTCTACAACATTAAATTATTATGCTGCAATTTTAGCTGGATATAGTGTACATGTGTGGTTGCTGTGTGAAAAGTGATGTGAAATTGAGGTAGAAGTGTGAAAAAAAATTCACCTTTAAGGTATAAAAACATTTTGGGATGATATGTGTATGATATGTGTATGATATGATGTCTTCATTTTTTTGGGTTACAGTAAAAGTAATTTCATCTCAAATGTGTTGGAGATGTACAAAAAAAAGAAAAACACATCATTGTTGAATGGCAGTGGTGCCCAAAAAATGCTGCAAGAAAAAATGGAGGAGTTATAAAATGACTAATAAGAAAGAAAATTTGTTCAGCTGCTCAAAATTTTGTTAAGCGTTCAGATTTTTCTCAGGTTTTGTCTTTTTGTAAGATTGTTGACATCATTAGGACTCTAGAAACTGTTAAAAATGTACCATCTGTTCAAGACTGATGTACAACTTCACATCAGCAGGTTAGACTTTCAATAAAGTCATATCAAATCAATTCAATAAAAAGAACAATCTAGAAAATAATCTATTATAAAATGGATTTACTTCAGAACCAATCCTTTTTAAATTGTTGCTAACGCGTTCGCTTTGGATTTCGCGGCTTTGCAAATGGAGAAAACAAAAACAAATACAGAGTATAGCACTAATGACTAATGACTGCTGAGCGTGCTGGTGAAGACTGAAGCAGTGGAAATGCTGCAGGTCCGAGTGTCAAGCCTAAAACCTTGTGTGCCAATGGGTTATTGTACTAAGCTTATTAGTGGTGCTGAAGGATGCAGTCGTCACATTACAGGCAAACCAGGGTCAGGCCTGCAGTCAGAAACATGGCGGCGAGTCACGTTATCAGGTCAGTGGACTAAAGTGAGACCAGAGCTGCCGAGGTGTTGAGTGCATCACCAACGTATTTTTAATCTATGATGTTATTTAATCCAAAGAACTTGTCTAAAAACTACTAATTGTGTATTTTAATAGAAAAATAATTAACATTCAGCCATTTAAAAGTTAATTATGTTTTCATCCCCTGTTGATTTTAGTATTGTTTTTATCAAACTCAAAATACATTAAACTGGGAAGAAACTTTCTATCAGACTGTAAAAAATTGTTTTTAATAAACTGGCCAAGCCCATGAAATCCAACTATGTACTGATCATGTGCAGTGGTGAAGCTCTGTCGTGCAGCCTTTCAGTGTGTGTGTGTGTGTGTGTGTGTGTGTGTGTGCGTGCGTGCGTGCGTGCGTGCGTGCGTGCGTGTGTGTGTGTGTGTGTGTTTTACAGAGCACAGCTGTGCTTTGGATTTATCTCGCAAAGCTTCTTTACAGCCTTTATCTATCATGCAGGCATACTATATCGGTACACCCACAAATGGGTCCCAACTGTCTGCGGCCATGTGTGTGTTTGTGCGCGTGATAAGTATGTGTAATGAGCACACTCTGTATGGATATGTGCATACTTGGATTTATTAGGAGACCCCAGGGGTCAAAGGGCGTAAAGGACACGGGATAGACTGCTGAATGGCTAAGTGGTCAAATCCGTGCAGAACACTTGCTACAGTCGCGCTGTATTGTCCCTGGATATCTTTGCCATGTGCTTGCAACGTCCCTCCCTTTAATGCACGAGCTGTAAAATACAATATGCCTTTTCAATTTCTCTGCATCTCAGATGAACTTGTTTGACTTCTGATTGTGATTTGAGCTCTTTGTTGACGTGGGATTTACAACCAACGCTGCTGTTAATTCAATGTAGATTTTTTTCATTCCAACAGTTTAAATCTCTTAACGTAAACTCAGTGGTTTGTACGGAGAGATATTGAAGCAACCAGAGGTGTATATAGCGTGCACCTATTTACGCAACAGCATGACAACCAAAAGTGGGTTCCTGAACTGTTTAGTGTGATTTTTCTACAGTGGTGTATCTGTTTCCCTACCCTATCCATAATGGCATGTGCCATGTATGTGCTTATTTATTAATTATTTATTAACCCCAAGCACGTGTTTTTGCAAAGACTTCCTTTATATCACATGGCTCAAAGCATGCAGTAGTTTTTTTTTTGGTGTATTTCTGTGAGATCAGCCTTAAACTTCAAATATCATTTCAGTTTTAAAAAACTTACATCCCCAGTCAGTCTACCCTGGTTTATAATAATAATGCTCCCATTTAATACGAGAATCATTGGACTGTGATCATTAAATTACAGTGATTATAGTCATTATATTCATACAGATTATAGTGTGTGTCTCCACCCATCAAAAAATAAATGTATCCATTATGCTTAGTGGCAAGGGCTGCATGTGGTTGGAGCGTATCCCGTGTTACACTGGGTGAAGGTGATATATGCACTGTAGTCAAGCCTGTTACAGAACTGACATGAATAGACAAAATTCACATTCACACATATGGGACAATCTATTAGTGGTAAAGCTTGGATGTGAATGAATTGTGGGAGGAAAGAAAAACTCCACATGAAACTGTAAAAACAAAAAACAAAACAGGGTTTATATATCTTTTACCTAATATATAGCATTTTATCTTACATCCTTTGAAACTAGCTTTCATCTTTACTTTTGTCTATAAACCTTTTCTCTGCAATCATTTCTACTCCAGATTCATTTCTCCGCCCTCTCCACTTATCGCTCCGCTTCCCTTATTCTTGCTCCTTTGTCCTCAGGTTTCATCCTTCCCAGCTCCTCTGTAGCTGAGCTCCAGAGTCCTCTCTGATGCAGTCATCCATGACTGCCATAGCTCTTATGCTTGTGCTCAGCTGAGAGTAGGCTTTTTAGTGTGTTTATCAAAGCATGTCACAGAATCTGGACAGCTTTTAAAGAGGGAAATAATTGTGAGGATTGTTTTTGATCGAGGCAGAGAAATATATTCACTAAAAACGCGGTAACAGAAAAAGAGTGTTTTCACAAATAACACCAAGGAGAGTCCAGAATCTAGATAGAAGCAGTCATCCTTTGACTTTCAGAGATTGAATCAATACCAATAACACAAGGGCAAGATGCACATGAAGAGAATCAAAAGGGAAGAAGGGGTTTTATTTTTTATAGATGCTAATATGGCTCCTTGCTGTATAATATTTAGCAAATACTGCTTCTATCATGTAGTTTTAAAACTAAGAAATACACAGTAAAGTATCTTTCATTACATTGGATGATGTGTTAAATCAAGGTATTTAGTATCAGTTGTCTTCTTGTGACCTTGCACTAAATATATTTCTGTTTTTTTGTTTTTTTTTAAATGTATATAGCAGTGTTTTGACCTAGTTTTACTTTGAATATGCATATCTATATATTATTTTTACATCACATTGTATGGTCACATCTGCTGTTCACTAAAGGAAATTAACAAATTCCCTTTAAATTCTCTACCACAGCAACATGTTTCCAGCCAACTTGGTTCAAGCCACGTTTCAACAGGTGAGCTGAAATGCTGAAGGCAAAGAGACATTGAAAAGTAAAGTATAGGAAACGATAATAAACAAATTTGGTTAAGATCAATACCGCTTCCATGTGCAGACAGGGTATCAGTTTCCACATCTAAATCCAATCTTACTGTTGAGGCAGCAGTATTTTTTTGATGCTCTTTTACTTAGAAATTTCTGTTTCAGATTAATATCAAAATGATACATTCACACATAGGAAGGTATATGTGTGGACTGTACCATCTATGTCGCGTTATCTTTTATTTTAATTGGAAAATAGTGCAGAAACAGATTTTAAAATGATTCACAGTCTCACACGTTATCATACAACAATCTGCTACTTTGAACATCTTTGTTGGTGTCATAATATGCTTCATTTGTTGTTCAGTATCGAACCCAGAGAGTCGCAGAGCTCATCCCCAAACCCACGGTGGCTCAGCTCCTGGATGAGACCACCACGCGCAGGGTCTACATCTATGGCATCCAGGACGACAACGGCACCGACATGCAGAACTTCTCCCTGGATCTCACGCCGCCTCCTGACGTCATCGTGAAAACATCCCCTGGTACCAGCGAAGGCATGAACGTGCTGGGGATCGTCATCTTCTCTGCCACCATGGGTGAGTGTTTGGCCTGGATCCAGCACACTGCAACATGCACAATACCCATACATAAATACATATAATGGCATAATTTATGTCTTGGCACACCCACGTTTCTGCATTAGTAAGTGTAAAATGTGTTGAACTCCCAAGAAATGAGCTGAGGACAAAGAAACGATTTCATTTCTTATAATTTGACACTGTTGAGAACATCATTGTATGGATGACAATTAAAATATTCATCCATATATGCATGAGGCATAATTGTTGTCTTTTTCCAGGAATAATGCTGGGAAGGATGGGACCCAATGGAAGCGCTTTGGTCAACTTCTGCCAGAGCCTGAATGAGGCAGTTCTGAAGATTGTCGCTATTGTCATTTGGTAAGAGCAGTAATGTTGAAAGTACACGGCACCAAAATCAAAGGAACCAAATGTGTGAGCGGTTTATATCATACTAGCAGGCTAACAATTGGTTGCCATGAAATTCTGGACGCACATTTGTGGTCTAAGGACGATGAATTCTCATTACTTTGGTGATCCCATGACTTTTCCTCTTGCGTCAGCTTGAGATTGACGTTTTGGGATTCAATGAAACATCTCAAAAACTCTTGAATGGATTATGAGGTAATTCGGTACAGCCATTAATGTTCCCCAGCTTTTCATTTAGTGGTAAAAAAATTTGTATGTTCATTGCTTTGTTTTATGGCCAAATACATACAAAACGAATGACATTCCCATCAGCGTCCACTGTACTTTGGGTTTTGGTGCTACATGGCAACTGTTAGTATGCAAACACACAACATTAAGATGATGAATGTGGTAAATACACCTGACAAAAAATAAAAAAATAGGCATCTTAAAATTGACATTGTGGGCATGTCAGCATGTTGACATTGGCACATAGTTCAAAGCACCACTGGACTCGACAACAAAGAGAGAAATTACATCTTTACAAAAGCTTAAGTTGTGGCTGTCATTCCCTGAACATTTATACTTACTTTCCTCCCCTCCTGCCTTCCATCGTTTGCAGGTATTTTCCTTTTGGCATTGTGTTCCTGGTTGCCGGGAAGATCTTAGAAATGGACGACCCGTCAGCCATGGGGAAGAAGCTGGGCTTTTATGCCATCACGGTGGTAATGGGCCTGGTGCTGCATGGTCTGTTCATCCTTCCAGCCATGTACTTCTTCATCACAAAGAAAAGCCCCATTGTTTACATCCGAGGCATTCTGCAGGCCCTGCTCATTTCTTTGGCCACCTCCTCCAGGTAGGTGGAAGATTGAAACGAATTGAAATGTCCACGGAAACACTGCCTTGGATTTATGTTTATATATATTTATATTCATTCATAAAGGCATGGACAATGGCGAATCAATCCACTTAATCAAGTTCCCCAAACAGTTATTATACACAGTCCTTACAGTGTCTCTGACGACGCACATAAGTGAAATATAATGGTGATTTTCATCGATGAAAAGTTTCCATCAAGATGTTTACCAGAACGACGGCAGCAATCACTTGATGATAAAAAACTTCAATTTATGGTTCAACAAAAACAACGAGCAGCTAAGAGAGAGAGTCAAGGTCGGAGTAGAGTAGTGCTTTTAAGCTCTATTAAGTGTGTAAACAGAGCAGTTCGCAGAATTCATCTTGAGGGAAATGGATGTTTGTGACCTCAATGTTGACTTCTGTGTCAAGGCGAACTTTTATATTATCATTGCCAACATTTGGGCCTTTTTAAGGAATGCGCCTTGAACCTTCTGGTTGTGTTTACTCCTAATTTACAATCAGCATCTTAGTCCTGACCTTCTTGACCTTCTAGATTCCCTTTAAATGCTCAACTACTAATGAGAAATATTTACAGGATTTCCTCTGTGCAGCCTCAAAGGGTGTTGTAACTATAAAACAAGTCAGTGTGTGTTACTAAAGAACGGAAAATGATCTTGTTTGTTGCATTCACCCTACCTAAATCTTTCTTATCAACATTATTAAGACATAAAAAGATTTTTATCATGTCAAAACTTCTGCACATATTTACATACATACCGGCTCCTGTGCAACTGTTTCATGGACTTTATATGAGTGTGTGCAGTTTAATATACTCATACATATTCTTATATATGTCAATGAACCCTATACTGGCCCTTATATATGTCAATTCTTATATAAGAATTGACATATTGACAACGTCCACTTGTATATGTCAACAAAATCTAGACTGGTCTTTATCTCACCTAAAAATACAAACTATTTGTGTTTACAACTACAATTACAAGTGAAAAACACAGCAGTCGCTTTTTGTTTTGATTCCAATATTATCAACTTTGACTTAATTTTTTACCAGAAAATAGCTGCTTGGAATAATTTACTGGCAGGTTTTAAAAAAGCATCTTTGTTGTTTGGTTGTAAACACATCTATCATTCACATGATTAGAGTTCTTGTATGAAGCGATTCCTGATATTACTACAATTGATTGCGCTGCTTGTCCCGGTGGAGGCTCACGACCTGTTTATATTTATCTTTCACCTTTTTGCTGCAGCTCTGCCACTCTGCCTATCACCTTTAAGTGCCTCCTCGAGAACAACCACATCGACAGACGCATCATCCGCTTCGTGCTGCCGGTCGGCGCCACCATCAACATGGACGGGACCGCGCTTTACGAGGCAGTGGCAGCCATCTTCATCGCCCAAGTTAATAATTATGAGCTTGACTTTGGGCAGATCATCACCATCAGGTAAGAAGCAAGCTCATAAAAAATTTACTTTTGATGGAATATTTGATGAACTAAAATGTCATGAGGTGAGGAAAGGTTTTTAAAAAACAGATATTAGCAGAGTCATGAAATCCTTGAGGCTCCTTAATCAAATATGAGTTGGGAGGGAAAACTGCTAAACCTTTTTTAATAGCAGTTTCTGTAATTTTATGGATTTTCTTGGATGACATCAATAAATGTAGGGCAGTAAAAATTTACACTTGAAGTTAAGGATGAATTATTCAGCCTGTGAAATTAGTTCAAGGCTGTAATGCCTTCTGTGGATCCAGAGAAGTTTTCTAAAGCTTTTAGCTTGTGTTTAGCGGAACATATTTTTAGCAGAAAGTCACGATACAAACAAAGGAGTTTAGTTTTCCCTTTTCTTGAGACAAAAGTTCAGGATCCTCTGCTGCACAGATTTTGAACATCCTCACCTTTAGGGAGGTATACTAAATCACTGGAATACCCAAGGCATAAATTGGCACTTATGGGCAATCACTTTCTTGCCAAGAGAACACTTTTTTATATATATATAGTTCATTTGCAGAAATTGCTGTGATAAAAATCTGTCTAGAGAGCTGTCAGAGATGCTCATTTTTAAAGAACAGTTAAACTTTTTAGAAACTACAAGGCCTACGAAAGTGTTAAATTTTGTTGGTTTAAAAAGCCAAAGTGAGACAACTACACCATTTTACTCTGGTTTAGTTTGTAAACAGAGGAAATCTTTGCAAAATTGGATTCCTATTTACTGCCTCGCTGAGGGTCAGAGGTTACATCGTTGCCGCTCTCATGCTTGAACAGGGTGCAGTGAATTGCTTAGGTTAGCAGAAAAAGCAGAAAAACAGTGCCTTGTCTAAAGTTAAAAAAAAAAAATACATCTAAAGTTCTTATTTGTTTTAGCTTTATGGGGAATTATGGTGCTTTTTCAAGATCCTATTATTTGGTCCCAGTCTTAACATGAATCAAGCTAACTGGCAGTGATTTCCTTTTAAACCCAATACATCCATTAAGACTTAAATGTTACACTATTTCTTTAAAAAAAAAAAAAAAAAAAAAAAAATATGATATGATATTCACTTCAACAACTCTTTAGAGAGATATTTATCTCTCTAATATTACAAATTGGGGAAAAACACTCCAAAGTGTGACAATAATAGCAAATGGCTAGCAAAGAAATGGTCCCGCAGGCTCCCTCGTGGTGCTTTGAGTCCAACATGTGAATTAATCTAACATCACACATTTAGTTTAATTCTGAATTAAGAAAAAATATTATGGGATTTACTAGATACACATATATGTAAATGTCACACAGATTATGCCTCCTATGAGCTTCTTAGTGTGATCTGATTTCTGCTAAATCAGTCTGGAAGCCCCGGGGAAAGACAGACAGACAGACAGACAGAAGGACGGACTAAAATAACCTGTAACCCCCCTCACCCCCTTCCCAAGAACTCACCATAATTTTCAACCACGGGTAAACTCAACCCTCTCCCCCTCTTCAGGTTGAGGAAAAACTCCTGCCCCTCCTTTGATTTGATGACATCTCACTTTGTAATAACATTAAGAGCAGACCTCTCGTCATGGCTGCAGTCTGTGCACATTTGCTCATAATCCCTTGGCGGTAAAACCCATATGACCTGTATTACTCATCTCCCTTGTCACGCCAGAATTATAATAATTTCTCCCTCTCTGCGCCCTGTTCCCGTGCCGTTTGGCTTCTGACCATGAAGCTGCCCCATCTGCACGCCAACCTCCCCGCGCAGCCCCGCAGAGAAAAAAACATGTCAGTTAAACATCGACTCGGTCATTCTCCCCGAATATCTAATTCTTCCCGGACGGTGCATCCTGGGGAAACTCAGTCATCCTCCATCATCTCCTGGACCTGGAGAGACTTCCGTTGGAAAAACTAGATCTGCTTTTTTTTTTTTTATCACCGTGAAACAGAAGCGTTAACACGTTGGCTCTCGGCTATGCTACTGGGGGGAATCTGGCTAGAAAAGAGTCCACTTAAGGGCCAGCGGGGTTTATTTCAATTCTTTCATTTTCCTTGCCACTCCTTGTCATCCCCATAGGATGGAAGAGAAGTGACAAAAGGTTTTATAAAATAATCCACCTATCTGGGGATGTTTTTAATTAGTGCGCCATGAGCAGAAGAAAACCTGTCAATCAGGTGGATTGTCGAGACTCTTGTGATCTTTTTTTTTTTCATAAATTCATACCTACACAACTCTTTAAAAGACCCCCCCCCCCCCCCCCCAACAAAAATCTAATAATCAAATAAGATCACCTGTCTGCCAAGTAACCAGTTCAAGGCCTTGGTTGTGTGTTTTGTATATAAAATGTTAATTTGTGAAAGCTGTACCAACAATGCTACAGTAGATCAGCACTCTGAAATAGAGTGGGATAAAAGGATAGATATATAAATAGAGTGGGATAAAAGGATAGATATATAAATAGAGTGGGATAAAAGGATAGAGCACCATAAATGCTCTAAAGTATGAATACTTCATAACTGAATTTTCCACCACAGTCCCCACACTCAATTTATTCTTTCACCTCACAATTTCTACACCTCACCAATTAGCACTTTGAGTCCAGGGAGCTCATTTACACCTTTGCTCCCGTACGTCATGTGAAGATAAATGTTTGCTGCTCGTTTGTCTGTTCTCTCTCAGCATCACTGCCACCGCCGCCAGCATCGGTGCAGCAGGGATCCCACAGGCTGGACTTGTTACCATGGTGATCGTGCTGACCTCTGTGGGCCTACCCACCGATGACATCACTCTAATCATCGCTGTTGATTGGGCGTTGTAAGTAAACGTTCATCTAAACGCTGAAGGCGAAGTCAAAGACAACGGACCGGGAAATCATTGTGACATTTAGCTAGCTTCTCATTTACTCTAATTAACTGGTTGCCAGTAAAATAAACAGCAATACACGTAGAGCTAACTTCATGTCATTTCGATGCTCTTTGCACGAATCCCAGTGAGTCAAATAGCCTCCAACTCTGTGAAGGTTTTATGAATATGCAGTGATTGTGGACTTTTTTTTTTCCTCGAGCTTCGTCAACACTGTGGATGACGTTTGACTTTGTCATGCAGGGATCGATTCAGGACCATGGTGAACGTGATGGGTGACGCCCTGGCCACGGGGATCATGGCTCATATCTGCAGAAAAGATTTTGTCAAAGAGGGAGAGCAGGTGAGAGAAGTCCTATCACCGGACTCTGATGTTACAAAGCATGTATTTGTTGCCTTTTTAAGGTTTATCTAACCTGAATAGAGTGACATTCATCTTCAATTGAAAAAAGAAAGATAGAAAGGGGGTATATGGATGAAAACCGACGGAAGATTTACTCCTTTTATGTATAGGTTAATCCTATAGGCTGTACAGCAGATTTAAAACTGGAACAGTTTGACATTTTAGGAAATAGCCTTATTTGCATTTTGCTGAGAAAACTGACGGTTTCGTGTTTCTACATCAAGCTCGAGCCTTCAGGTAGCTTAATGTTACATTTAAAAAAAAATAAGACAGAGTGAGTGAGCTTAGATCTTAGGATCCCTCTGATCATGACGTTATCTCAACATATAGAGTGGAAGCAGCGGGAAACAGCTTCAATATCTTGGGCTCCTTGTGAAACCACAATAAACATGTGCATCTTATTCATTTTTAGTGGACTAGCTGTCAACACCTCCCTGTAGTCCTTCTGCTCATACAGGCTCACTGAATCCCTGTTCTTGCTCCATAATGCACAACCATGAGAGAGGAATGACTTCTCTCACCTAATTATTAGCACCACAGTAGATAAGACATATTTCCTAAAATGTCATCATTTTTCTTTGATATGTCATATTTTTTAGTTCATTATAAATAGACTATCGTGAACATTACAGTTTAGCATAATAACGGGCCATTATATTACATTCACCTTAGATTTCGTTAATTGGATATGAGGCGTAGAATTATTCTGACAATGATGAGCACCAAAACAAGTGGCAGGACACTATTAATCTTCAGAGCGATTCACGTGTCATTGTGCAACTCGCTGTCACCCAAAAGCATGTAATACACCCATCTGTCCAGTAGGCAATACCTCCATTAGTGTGAAAGTCATTTGTTTTCTTCATCCAACCACACGATACCTGGTACTTATTTGGACTCTTTGCAATTCGTTACGTGACCTCCTTTTTTGGAGGGACAGCGGGGCAAAACGTGAAACTGACACGGTATCCTCTAGTGGACTGATGGGTGTATTACACACTTTATCGCGATAACAGGCTGCGTTGTGCAATTTTTATCACCTTTATCAATGTCACAGCTGTATTTAAGTGTATTTCCATGTGCCATAATTTAATCGCAGCACATATTTGCGATTTTAAAATCCGTTTCATGACACCCGCCTGAATAAGTGATTCTAAGTTACTTTTTTCTTTTGTGTGTCCCATTAGGTGCCTCTGATATGCGAGACTAAACCCATGATAAGCATCCAGCAGATGATGACCTATCAGAACCAGAAGAACGGCTGCTACCAGCCGCCTCCACCGGGCAGCAAGCAGGACCACCTCTCCCCGGACGTGGCTCGCCTCATCCAGCTAGAGGAGGGGATTCGGCCGATAGAGAGGAAGAAGCACGCTCATCATCACAAGAGAGAGCACAGGGACAAGGAACACTGTTCCATTGACATGAACGGCCTGGAGACTAATGTATAGGAGCAGCCGCTCTGCCAGCAGCGGCTGGCGCATCATCAGCTGCAGAGCCAGCAGGAGAGGAAGTGACTAAGTTCACACGCTTTCCCCCTCCGAGAAGGAGAGCGGTTCAGAGCCGATATACGCATGAAAAAAAAAAAAATGAAAAAAAGACTGTTTTCTACATAACCTAAATGATGACCCGCATTTGATTGTGTATGTTTGTGTGTGTACATATTTATCAGAGATATATCATTTGCAAGCAGCAGTGACAGTGTGCTGCTCTGAGCGACGACCTAAAGCGAGAATGGATCGTGTGTGAGGATTCATTGACATCAGATCTGCGAGTCAGCCCATCTCAAGGGAGTGCAAATGGAGAACACAGTGTAATATCTGATATAACTAAAGGCACGTTCCTCTATGGACTGCAGACAAAACAACAAATATCAACTCATATATCTTTTTACTCATAATGATCTGATATGTTTGAAGCATTATTGGTTGGGGTTTTTGTATATTTCTTTTTTTTTTTTTTTTTTTTTTTTTTCATTGTGTTCTTTATGATGAACCTCAGGCAAAAAAAAAGGTTGCCTGTTTGGAACATTTTTACAACAGATTCACCAACTCAATAAAGCACACAAACAAAGGGACAAAGTTGGATGAAGCAAATCAACAAATTACCCTTATTTCTATGCCCATATGCAACCGTTTAGATCACATTTAGGAAACTACTGATTTTGAGGTGAAGAAAAAAAAGTAATTAGTTACAATTTCCCACATTTTATCAGCAACACCTTTCCTTACATTTGTCTTCTCTGCCTTGTATGTCCCGAGCCTAAGTGGGCCTCTCACCTGCAGTGCTGCATGGTCAAGGCAAAATGATGACCAAGGTCACAGTAAAAACAAAGACGAGGGTTTGCCCCCGTCTTGAAGTCATGACAAGTTGTCTTTGCACCCCTGCTGTATTCCCTCTTTGCCTTAAACGACCAAAGGAGAAGCATTCGGGGGCCCGACGCGTCACTTACGACCAACAGAGACATGACAACGCCAGCCGACAATCACAGGTCATACTCTGAACTCTGTCCATGTATATGTGAAATATGCTGTACATGTATGTATTTCCAAAAGTTAAAAAAAAAAAAAGAAGAAAAATTTAGATTTTACAACCATGTCAGTATGTTTCAAGAGCTGCCATTCTGTATTTGTTTAAAGAAACATTTCAACAGTCCAAAATTTATTTAAAAAAAAATGTACCAACTCTGTAAAATGAAAAAAAAAAAAAGGAATGAAAAATATACAAATACTCAACACTGTTGGAGTTATTTGTGCAGTTTGGGGACGTGAGATTGGAATTGCACAAGTGAGAGGATTTAACACTTTCAGGAATCTGATAAGCTGTATCATTATGGGGGTTTATCACTGCCATAAGTCAGGAGCATGCTCTTCCAGTTTGAGCATGATTTCTTGCTTTCACAATCAATTATTGTAATATTCCCTCTCAAAAGTCTCTCCTTTGGTCTGTTCTCTTTCAAAACTGTACGCTTGCACCCAGATGTCCTCTGCTCCAGTTAAACCCTCCTCCTTGTACTCAGACTGCTTCCGTGCGCTCGCAAGACTTCTGCTCTTGAATCTCATTTTGCGCTCTCTGATTTTTGTGAAACAACCCTGCCAAAAGTCCCCAAATAACAGAAGGCCAGGAATGACATTAATCAATGATATAGTCACTGCTTCCTTGTAGGTGTGCTTGCTTTAAGTCTTACAGCGTCCCTTGTGGGCGGGTACTGTTAAGTGGATTCATCAATCCCGCCCTCGAGCGCCTTATAAATTAACCCTGCTTGTTTTCTTGTAGGACTTTTAGAGTTGATAGATGTAGCCGTGTTCGTATTTTTACTTTTAATATCTATATATAAGAGTAGCTTGATCGCAGATTGGCTTCCCATCAAGTTGCCAGAGGAGAAAATAACTTCAATAGGCCAACTCTTGAAGTGCTTTTCTTTTTTTTTTTTCCAATGATAGGTTAGGATTATTACTCTAAGTTATGTTTTGGTTCACTAAAAACAGTTGTTTTATCGCTTTGTTCGAAGCCACGAGACTCGAACTCCCGTGTTCAACAAGTCAAAAGGACTGTTTTTTTAGATGGAGTCTGGTGGCTTTTAACAGAGCAATACTACAGCTGTTTCTGATGAAATAAAAAGTTCTACCATTGTAGGAATCCTTTCCATAAAGTTGGCAGAAATATAATTACCCTCTGACCATGTCAACGGCAAAACAAGCAATTTTAATGGCGGACTTTTAGCAGGCGCTGTACCTTAGCTCTGAGTCTATAAAGTCTCATTGTACAGTGGTACCATTCCCCTGAAATGTCGGCTTTTATTACCTTATATAGTAAGCTGTTACCTGGTCAGGTAGCTGTTACTTGCTGTCTAAAAGAAGACTCTTATGTCCTGCTGCCGGTCCCCTTTCTCTTATTATGAGACGTGACCTCCGTCTGTTCAGAGCTGGCTCGCTAACAGCGTAGCTCGGGCACAACCAAGTTTGCAATTGGGAGGGAAGAGTTAACAGGAGACAGATGAAAGGGGTCACAAAAGGAGAATATATTTAACTTATTTTCTACTGTCTATTGGGAAAGGGGCGGCAGATTGGTATTTTATAAAGAGGCCGTGGCCAGGGACAGGTAATCGCCGGTAAGGGACGCTGTAAGACTTGAAGCGAGCGCACCTGAAAAGTATTGACATTTAATTGTTGACGTCATATCTGGCATTTGCAAGCGAGCAGCAACTATTTGAGTGAGAGGGGAGACTTTTGAAAGAGAATATTACAATAATTGATTGTGGAAAGAAGAAATCCCGCTCTCAAACTGAGAGAGCACGCTCTTGACTTATGGCAGTGATATAGTCCCACATATCATCTCTCCTAAAACCACAGACAAACAAATGTCCTGTAGACAGCAGACATTTCAAAAGCAATTACTGGAGTTTTATGAGTTCCAGAGGTGTGACACTGATTGAGAATAGATCTCAAGGCTTCTCTTTCTGCTAATTATCTGGTAAAAAAAAAAAAAAAATCACCGTTTTCATTAATCAGAGGTGCAAACAAACACTATCAAGTGTTTTATTTGCAATCACTTGTTGTCAGTGTGACACCAAATTCTCCTCATTGATTCATTGATGACGCATGTCATCTGCCAACAGCAGAATTTTTTATTTTTTTCTATTTTGGACGTTTTCCTATTACTTTGTCTGTATTTATGTATTATTATATGACATGATAATATAATGGCTCTATTGCTTATTTCCTAACTTAAACTATATATTTCTTGCATTATAGTATACCACTGATAAACTTTAAGGATTTAAAAAAAACAAAAAAAGTACAATATGGCAGATGTAATGTCAACCTATATCTCTGATTGGCGATTCCTTTGCTGACCATATTGAGCTTCACTGGTGAATGTTACTTTGAACAATTGGTAAAAGTGGGAGTAAGTTACTTGATGTTTTGTTGCTCTCACTCACAAGACTACTTTCTAAAGTTTAATTCTTAGAAGTCTGATAAACGCTGGCCCAGGCTCAATGCAAGTAATGTGCACTTTTGGGCCGGGTCTGGCTTATTTAAATTCAGGTAAAATCGCCATATTGACATGCACTAAGCAACCAAGGTTCACACTAAATAGGATTATATGCAACAGAAGGATTTATTGGGCTTTAGTGCACCTAAACTCTATCCTCTTCTGTCAAACTAAAAACCCACAAAAAACTATATTTATGATCATTTGTCTTCATGCTGCACCATTTTCATTCATGACAGTGTTTAAATGGGAGGAATTATTGTATGTCTAGTTGTCATGGCTGGATGAAGAACATACAGAGCATAGGATTTTCCTCACATATTATGAGGTGTATTTATTGTGCAGATGACATGTAATTTAAATCTTATTCAGTTGTATCTTGTATCTTGCAATAGGTTTTAGTGAATTTTTAACCATAAAACGTTGCTGCATTCAATGTAAAAGAAAAACTAACCACATGTTTATCGGCAAAGGACAACCTGTTTTTATTCTACCCAGTGCCGGTTCCAATAACACCACGTTACATAAAATTGAAGGTTACAAGCCTGTAGAATAGGTTTGTGAAGGTCTTGAAGCGTGCTCAAAGATGTAATTCCACTCGGTGCTCTGCTGATTTAAAGCAAAGACTCTGAGCAGGCGCACTAGGAGCAGCCTAGGAGCAAGAATGGGTGATAAGTCTAACGGAAACATCGTCACCAAGGTTAACCTTGGAGAACAAATTAAAGGAATTCTGTGCAATTGTCAACCCGCTGACCGAGAAGTAACCGCCTGAATGGCGCAGAGCGCAGAAGTACATCATAGAAAGCTTAACCTCCATTACGCTGTACAAAGGTGACCATGGCTACATAAAATACCACCGAGGTACGATATTCAACTTGAGAGAGAATCGATTTGTTTTTTTGGTAAATGAATTGTCAGTGAAGTGGGACTGTGTAGATACAGTCTTGTTCCACAACGTCGTGTATCACTATTGGAACACAGTGTGCAGGGCAGTAACCTCAGGACTCACAATATCATGAGAAAACTGAATAAATCTTAGTCCTTAAGAAATAATAATGTATGTGGCTTCTGACCAGGTGAGGGGTGCATGTTAATTTATACAGAATGGCCATTTATTACATTAAAGGGACAGCTTTACTTGGCTTTGAATGTACAACAGCTAATGTCAGCATACGTGACCAAGGTTGGGTACACATACTACAATGTGTAGCGAGATTCATCACCGTGTCCGTTTGTGGACTTCATAATAAAAACATTAGGAATATAATATTCAGTTTCTGCTAATAAATCCCTCTAAATCCTCCACACTGAACATTTCAAGAAAAGATTCAATTCAAGGTAGCCTTTGGAAATGAAGGGAAATTGACCGGGCTATTACCTTGGAATTGAATAGTGATCATTTATAAGATAATGCACATCTTCCATAGGACGGTCTAGCATTTTGTTCTCCAGAAGCTGCCATGTTCACTGCACTACAGCTTGATAAATTGCCCCTCCATTTAAAAAAGGACATTCTTTGGTCTTGCTCTGGTGGTACAATTGCTCGTCAAAATAAAAGGTCCGTCAATTTTCTTTAAAGGTTGCGAGTCAGAAAAATCAGCACTATACATACGTCCTCAATCGCTGTGCATAGTTATGGTTCTGTTAGATGTTTAGTGCAATTGTCTTTTTTATTGTAGAAAAATGCTGTTCCACGCAGTCCACCTCTATAAGTGCTGTACAGTACTGATGGTCTGAAACAGTTATAGGCGGGTGGTGAGCTTTGGAGAGGAAGTTTTACACTGCATGCAGAGGATTGTTTTACTGAACGACCACCAGACCTTTGCATAATGAATGTGCCTCACTCAAACACCAATACAGTCCGTCCAATACAAACTTTACTTTCACTTTCTAGGAAAACTTTGAATCAAGGTTGTTTATTTTATTATTTGAGCTAAGCTTTCACAGATGACTTTTACAGCCTGAAAGTCTTGCGCGATCAGCCCAGCACTTAACCTCAGCCCACCCCTCCACACTGCACCACACAGTATATCGCCTAAAGACCCATTAGCCCACTGCTTCTGGTCAATCAGACAGGCCAGATATGCCATTTGGCCTGCCAGCCACCTGGCAGAGGGACAGAATGGGGGGGGGGGGCAATTAGGGATCGAGGACAGGGTCTGGCAGAAGGCACACAGGGGTGGGCGGAGGTTGGGGAGGCCCACAGGGAGAGGTCTGGATCAACTCTAAAATAAAGTGGACAAATGGAGGGAAATAAAGAGGGAAATAGGCTGAAAAAACAAGGACAGAAATAGAGAACAGTATGAATGTGTGGATAACTAGTGTTTTCTGTAGGATGTGTGGTTAGGTTTTAGGCAAACAAAATTAGGACAGCCTTCTTTCAAACAATTTAATTATTTTTTTTTAGAGTCTCGAAATCTCAAATCAGAAGCCAACAATTTAGTTTGTTCTTTAACATGCACAGAAACACGAGAGTACTCACACAGCTTTGGACTTTTATTTAGGTATTTAATTGAAATAAATCTAGATTTTTGATTACACTATTTTACTAAGAATATGATGGCATACAAAAAGTCTTTATTATTGGCTCTAGTACTTTCGTAGTATTTTATTAAAAGATACTGAGTACAGAAAAATATATATAGACATACAGCTCTGGAAAAAAAGTAAGAGACCAGTCCGAATGTTTCCTAAATCAGCATCTCTACGTGTATGGCAGCCGTTCCATTCCAGTGTCTGTTGAATTCCAATAAAAGGCACACCTGATTCTACTTAATGAGGTACTGATTAGGTGATCACCTGAACCAAATCTTATTTAATGAAGAAAAGTATAAAAAAAAAAAACAGTGCTGTGGTCACTATCCTCTTGCAATACGACCAGCTGGATGACAGAAACAGTGCTAGTAGTACCTCAAAAGGAATTGGAATTTTTTTTAAAAAAAGTGACTATTGACCATGCCAACAGAGTTAAAAAGAAAAGTTTTGAGTGAGGAAAAGAAGAGCTGTTCCCCAACTCTGGGGAGTGTTTTTTTCCAGCAAGACAGTGCGCCATGCCACACAGCCAGGTCAGATCAGGACCCTGTCATGGCCAGCCCAATCTCCAGACCTGAATCCCATATATATCTATCTATCTATCTATCTATCTATCTATCTAGATAGATAGATAGATAGATAGATAGATAGATAGATAGACAGACCTTTAATTTTACATACATATACACATATCTATCTCTCTCTCTCTCTATATATATATATATATATATATATATATATATATTTAATTTTACATACATATACATTATGTATGTAAAATTAAATGTTTCATTCATGTAGACATGAGTAGTGTGAACCACATTATTTTGATAATAAAATGGTTTCACAATGATAAAAAAGGAAATAGTCTTAGAGTTATTGACATTATTGGCCTATTTTTAAGGAAGAAAAACTCAGAGGTTGTTACTGTGGGTAAAGATTTTATTTAGAAAATTAGATTCTATTCAAAGTTAACTGGCAAAATGTTTAAAGTCAAAAAGATCTTAATTTCATAAACAAACAAGAGGCATATAGAGTTCTCTGATTAGATGATTAATAAAACGGTGGTGGGTATTTTAAATTAGCCCCTCTGAAATCTAATTTCAGAATTCATAAGAGGCTGACGGAAACAGCAGCATTAATACAGAAGTGAGAAGTGCGCTTTGATATAAACGAAGCATCTGGCATTGAAACTGAAGGGATTGTCTCTCAACAACGAAGATATTATCAAAGTACTCAATGAACTCGTTGATTAGCAAATTCAATAGGCAACATTTTCTTTCTATAAACTTTAAACAAAGTTTGAACGAAGCAAAAAGCTACTTGAAGGTGTCACAGCTTGGCTTTGCCTGGTGAAATCTGGAGGTTCTGCAGCTTCATAGCCATCCCCATGTTCCCATTGATCTTCAGCTTCCCTTGGAAGAACGCCTGATGGGACAAGAGGTAAGAAAAGATGTTTTTTTTTTTTTTAATTCATTTTAACTTCATCAAATTTCACTTTTAACAATACTTTTGTCACTAAAAGATGCATTTCTGATCAACTGAAACAGAAAGTTAATGAAATCTTTTTCTCTCAAACTTATTTTTATTTTCACTAAAACACTGAAATATTCATGACTTCATCCAAATTCAACGTCTTATCACTTGTTCATTTATTTTCCGTTTTACCCCTGCAGTGACTGTGTGCTTTTCTCCATATACACAGGTACTCGCAGAAATGCACTGCATGACAATGCTTATAATGAGGCCAGCACAATCTCTACAGTATATAACAGAAGTCAGTACAGTCCTGGGCAATATTACGTCAATGTCAATGTCAAATGATACAGTAGTGGCATTATCCAAAGTTAAACAGTAGGATATTTGCTTTTATATCAAATTAAAAACTAACAGTTTAGATTAACGATATTAAACCCACAAGCACCATAGCAGGAATTCCGTGCACATTTCATGACTGAGATTACTTTTTTTTTTTAATGATTCGTGTCACCTTTTTGTCCACCTTTTTTTCTGATGGCAGACTGAACCCTCCTCATATTGAAGGATACCACCGTTTCCTGGAGAGAGGTTCTGCCACTCTTCAATAAGACTTGTCAGCTACTCTTTGCCGGAGGGGCGGAGTTGCTCTAACTTTTTTTCTTTAAAATTCCCCAAAGATTTTCTGTTGGATTGAAGTCAGGCACCAGACTTGGCTGGGTCATATTCTTCACCTTTTTTTTGGCAGTGTACTTTGGATGATTATCATGCAGCCGAGCGTCTGGCGACTGGAAGTTATCTTGTCAGAGGGTATTTTGGTATATCCACAGGCATTAATGGTACTTCCACAGATTTCATCTCCCCTGCATCTTTTGTACTCCTGCAATCCCATCATTACACGCCCACGTCTGCGCTTTCACTGTGGTCGACCTGACCAGGTTCAGGTCAAGCAAGATGGGCCTCAGCTGTCTGAGCCAAACAAATTTATTTTGGTCACATCTGACCAAATGCTACCAATTTCATCGTGTTTCTTTTCATGTCATTTAGTGAAGTTTAATTTTGCAGTTTCTCAGCAAAGGTTTCTGTGTTGTCCTCTTGTCCTTTGCACAGTCTGAACAGTCACAGAAACAGTTCAGCCTCTGGGCAATACATTAACACAACCCGTAGGTGGACGCTCTGGTGTTCAATGCCGTAACGCTGATTGGAAATCACAGGTGTACTCACTTTCCTTTTGTTTGAATGATCACAAGTTTTCTAATTTGTGTCAGTGGTCACAGGTATATATTTAATTTTGTTGCATTGAGTTTCTACTTTAAGGCCTGTATTTTGAAAATATTCTTTCTAAAGTATTTGTTTTTGATTGTATAAAAGAAGAAATTCTCCACTTGTCAACTATAAAGAGTTGATTCAAGTTGGAATCGTTTTACATTTAAGTGATATTGCAGTATTACTCATGTGGACTGGCAGTCTGTTGCTGTAAGACAGGGGTCTCCAGCCCGTCGCTCGTGGGCTACCAGTTGCTCGTTACCCATTTCTGAGTAACTCGTTGAGGGTTCCAACAATATGCAGTGTTTCCAACACGTAGGCTTTATTTAGGCAAGGCGCCCAGATGTATTTACGGCTTTCCAAGTATATTTGGTGATCGATTTCAGCATTTTTTTTTTTATTATTATTCATTTTTTTGAACCTGTCCGTGACAACGACGCTATCAACGTGATCGATTAACAAGTGGACAGTCTCCCTTTGCTCTCCTTCCACCTGTGTCTACTCTGCACCGTGTCAGTGCAGCAGAGGTTGAGCTCCGCCCTCAATGAAACACAAGAGATCAGAGGACAGAAACGCGACCTGCGACACGCCTGTGAAATGCAGCAGAGACTCTCACACCGAGTTGAAAAGAAACGGCACAGCGAGGGCGCCAGGGCTGTAAAGCGAGTCTCACTGAGTGGGCGAGAGATCAAAGTTACACCGCTGATCAGCTGAATACTGCGACTTTTCAAATTAAAAGCATTCAGGAAAAAGTTTCCACATGCTGTTTATTTTAAGCTGCTTTAATATAAAATGTCTGTTGAGTGTCAATTTGTTGTTGTTTACATAAAAGAAGCGTAAGAGCTGGTTTGGGTGAAGCTCAGCTTTGTGAATAAATGTTACTGAACATGAGTAGATATTGGATACTTTCATTTTGGCAAAGTAACTCCCAGAGGAAAAAAGGTTGGAGACCCCTGATTTAAGAATAACTGTGAACGACACCTTGAAACAGTGCAAATTAATTCAAGATCATAAAAACAGATGGTAATCAGCCCGTTACAGGCAACAGACAACAAACAAGTCTTTTGTGTGCTAAACAACTAGACCTAGACCACCACAAAGAGAATCTTGAGCTGCTTCCAAATGCACTCAAACAGCAGTGCAGTCAAACAACAAATAGGAAAGCAACCTTAATGGCATTTAGGAGGAAATACATTTGCCCTGATGTTACAGAAAAAAACTACAAGGACAGTGTTACTATGCTTTACAGTAAATATAGGAAATATTTGCCATTGATTTTCTGTTACATTTTGTTCATAAGTAAAACAGTGACACAAATTAAATAAATTACACTTACCGTTTGAGGGTTCAACTTTCCTGTCATCAAATCCCGAAGATTCTCGTCACTCATGGACAATGTGCAGTCTGCCTTTTTCCCTTATTGAAAATATTGAAGATAAACTTATTCATTATGGCCAACAACAACAGAATCTCAAATCCACCACAACTAAAAATCAGGCAAAAAACAACTGATGTTTGCTTAAATGAGAAGAAACCCAAATGTTACTTTTATATCATTGCACATTGGAGAAATATTTTAACAATTATGACGAAGCTTGAAAAAGAAAACACTCCAGAATTCCCTCGGCTAATGCTGCATGCAGCACCGAAGGTCAATGCATTTTCTTTCATTGACGTAACAATTCAGAGAGCTTTATGACTCATGCCGTTTATATTTTTGAAATAAAATTGTCCCTGCTGTGTTCTGTTGCTTTTAAAGACAAACATCTAAATGCTACCATCAGTCTGGTAAAAGGTTTCATATTTTAGACTTTGTTTTGTATTTGCAGTCTCTTGCATATTTGTGAGATTTTAAGTACCGAAAACCCATCTCAATATAGATTTACACCTCCTCCTTAAGCTTCTCTGGAGATCTACCAAAGACAGCCTGTTTTGTGTCCGTGGCTTTAAGAAGCATTGATTTTAATGAACCTCTCTCCTGATTGGCTGACTTCTTTCGAAGTGACACACGCCCGGGCCAACCAAAGCTTTTCTTCGGTCATGTAATTTGCTAGCTCCACGACAAAATAACCATTTGGTGTTTTCTTTCTGATGAAAGGTTGGGGTCATTGAGGGCGGACATATGACATGTTCATTATTTTGTGATAAACCTACGGAAGTCCAAACATATTATTCATAGGTACTGGGCTGTGCGCATTTCTCCGTGGACTGAGCGTTGCACTTTCACTGTATTTATATCAAATCTAGAGCTGCTTTATAATCAAAAAAAGAAATGGAAATCTAAATTTATACAATAAGGGACCTTTAAAGCAGAATACAAAGGTTGCAGTCATTATAAAAACAGTTACAGTTCACCCAGAAAGTATTCACAGCACTTCACTTTTTTCCACATTTTGTTATGTTACAGCCTTATTCCAAAATGGATTAAATTCATTTTTTTTCACTCAAAATTCGACACATAACATAACAAAATGTGAAAAAAGTGAAGTGCTGTGAATACTTTCCGGATGCACTGAACATTGTACTGTGCAATAATACTGGAACAACAAGTTTGAGAATCATATGGTAAAAAAAAAAAAGATCAGTTAAACATATTTATGCGTGTTGTGTTTTTCTTAGAGGCTTTAAAAGTCAACTGCAAAGTTACAGACTGAACTTTTCACTGTAAAAACTGTCTGGAGATTTCGGTTTGGTAACGCTCCACCGAGGAAATCCATTTTCCTTCCATAAGTGTCAGACACTGTTAAAAATGTGTAATACTACGGCCACTGTTGCCATGTTGCTCACAATTATTAGTCAGCTGCTTTAAAGATGTTTTTTTTTTTTTTTTTAGCTAAATGAGAGCGAGAAGGTTCAGTGTGTTTACTTCTTGTTTTATGTGTATCGTGATCATCTATAGCATGCTAACATGAACGGTAACATTAGCACAAGAGGAGATGAGTCACATGATCAGAAACCTGACTTGGTAGTGGCAGGTGCACAGTAAGTACCATTAGCTCATAACAGACCAGTTTAGTCTCATTTTCCAAAGCACAAATGTAGTGCTGTGGTACCATAAAGGCAAAACAACAGCACCACGGATGCATTTAGAAAACCATTTTAAGGTTTTAAACCTTAATGCTTTCCTTTCTTAGGATGTCCCTGAACATTCAGTGAGATGGAGAGGCAGCAGTGATTCAGAAATAATGGCTTAGATGCAGCGAACATCACAGGAAACAGTGAGGTGACTCTAAATGTATGCACGTATGTTTGAGTGACGCAATCCGCTTCAATGCAGCTCTGAAATACAAAATCAGGCAGCCAAAGCAGTATCTTAACATCTGAACCCAAAAAAACTCATCTATCTGAGGGGATTCAACGTATTTCTCTTCTGAGCTTCCAAGAAAAAGAGAAAATCAAAAAAGTTGTTCTCTTACAGTTTGTACAGTCTGTTCAGAACATGGTTTACTTCCACAATACAGAGTACAAGATGCGTATCAGTAAGGAATGTGATACGCAGATGTGTGTTCAGTCTATTCCAGAGAGAAAAGCCACGTGAAATATTTTCTACAGTAAACATTCATACAATAAAAAGGCTTGTGTGGCTGAGAGTTGTGGAAATGGGCTGAGAGACTTATTGTGTGAAAATGAACTTCTATTTGTGTCTGGCTTTATTGGTCTGGGTTAAAAGCAGATTTCTGAGAATCCTGTATCTTGGTGAGCCCTGAGAACTTGAACAGAATATGTCACCAATAAAGCAAGATGCAGAAAAACAAGGCCATGGATGATCATTTAAAATGTAGTTTATAATCACATTGCTGACAGCAAAATATCAAGCAAATATTTGCAGAGTTAAATAGCTCCGCTAAGATACATACCTGCGTCATTACTGACAGAGCCGCTGCCATTTTTCACATCCACAACCCAAGTCATCTCTTTCCCATCTGGGCCATCCTTCACTTTAAAAGCAAACACTCCACCAATCTTTTTGACGAGCTGCTCTCCTTCCTGCAAGGAGCCGACAGGGTATTTGAGTTAGTTTCCATGAAATAATTATTGTCACGCAGCGGTTGTAGACAGGCAGTACCTGTCCACACTGCAAAATACATTCTAAAGCCATCCATTGTTTGGTGAGCAGCCTGACAACAACAATTTAAAATCAAAGTTTTGCAGTTGAAACTCAACTCGCAGTACTAGAAGGATTCAAGAGGCAGCTGTGTTGTTACTAATATTAAAGTATGTATTCTTCATTATATAATCTAGTCCGGACGGACGGACGGATGGACAGACAGATAGATAGAAAATAATTAATTAATTAATAATAATTAATCCCTCAGAGGGAAATTTCTACATTACAGCAGCATATACAGGGCAAAGCAATAAAAATGACAATAAAAAAGTGAGGTAGTAAAAATATCAAATGTAATTTTTGTAAATGCACATTCTATGCAATAAAAACAGAATAATATTAAATTAAATAAACTAAACTAAACTAAACATTCAGGACTGAGCAGAAACCAAATCAATAAGAATATATACATCATGTACATAATCCCACCATATTGCTTTAACAGACCACTCCAACACGCGTCATTACTGTGAGCTGGCTCTCCTCTGCAATAAGAACCAAGATTTTAGCTCACAGATCAATGACTCAAAAGCACAAATGGCTTCAACGTAGTCTCTCTCAATAAATACTAATAGGTTCTTTTGAATTGAGCAGTGCATTGAACGACTGGCTGTCAGACATACAATACTGGGATATAGTCTGACGCAGTCAGGGAGACTGGGCGTAGTGCCTACCTTTCAAGAACTGTTTTAACACAAACCATGTCCACAGCTAACAGCCACAGTAATGTGCACAAATTGCAGTTACCACACAGTCTTTGCTGTTGCGTCAAAGACCCAATTATCAGCCTTGAACACAGCATACTTTCTGACAGACATCAGACCGCAGGGCCGATGATATTTTCAGCAACAGGTAGAAAACATTCAATTACATACTGTACAACAGATGTGCACGGTTACTGTGGAGGCTTCATTTTATTTCTTTAGGGCTGCCAATCCACCTCCAAACCATAGTATGTGTCATACCTGCCCTTCAAATCATGTTTACATCATTGTTACCATTTTGTTGTCCTAGTACATACTATGCCTTCATAAAACAACACTTTTCACAACAGTGTGTCCTTATACATATATATATATATATATCTGAGTGTCAGTATGACTAAACTGCTTTAGAAAAATGAAGACAGACCCCGCTTATAAAATACATTTCAAAAGCTTAAGGTTACGCTTAAATTAACTAAACAGAAGAAAAGGGAACTGCATGCAAACGTTCTGCTTTCATAAGATCAAACACGACAGAGCCCCATTTAAGTGTGAGGTCATATTTATTAGTGACGGCATGCTGTTTTACCTGCTGTAGATGTTTCTCGATCTCTTTGAAGACAGGGTAAGCTTTAAAACCTTCCACACCGCTACCTGAGCTGGTGGAGACTGCATGTAGGTGGGAGCTGTAAGAAGCGGAAAAAAAAACCCAGTGTGATACAAAGCAACACAGTCTGAGAACAGAATTATTTTAGCTACCTGAGGTTCAGCTTGGAGTGAGGTACAGTGAACCCTCGCTATAACGCGGTTCACCTTTCACGGTCTCGCTGCTTCACGGATTTGCATCGTGCATTGAAATCACATTACGACTATATGTAACGTAGATATATTTAATGTCCAGTTCTATCTATTTCAATTGTAAAATAAAGGTTACTACTTCACGGATTTCGCCTATCACGGTTTCTATTTGGAACGTAACCCCCGTGAAAAACGAGGGTTCACTGTACATGCATGAGTCTAAATGTATCACAAGGTGCATGTAATGTGACAAATGGGAACAGTGACAGAACACTGGAACGTATCAACAACATAAGGCCAAATAATGAAGAGAAAGAAAATCAACAATATTCAACTGTGGGTAACATAGGACACATAGCAATGTGGGTTTTAAAATAAGAGGACTGACAATGCTGCTTTGAGTTGTGTACAAACTGCAAATAATGCAAAGAATTCTCTGACTTTTTTTCTAACTTGTTTTACAAGGATACAAAACAAGTATCCCTTCAGCACAAAGGACAGACCGACCAATTCAATAATGCACCTTATTACTCCTGTTTATTACTCAACTGCTTTTTGAGCCTGCTAACAGATTTCTTGTCAAATATAATACCACAGTAGAAAAGTAAAATCAAGTCTAAATGTATCTAAATCAGGGATCTCCAACTCACAAACTATCAGTAGCCTATGACCCGGTTCTGAGTAGATCACAGAGGGTTCAAACAATATACAAGGTTTCCCCACACATAGACTTTACTTGCGCAGGTATATTGACCAAGTTTGGCAATCAATTCCAGCATTAATTAATAATGTATTTCTCGATTAACCTGTCCAACAGAACGGCGGTATCAAAGAAATTGATTAACGAGTGAACAATCTCTCCTCTGCAAGGTGTCAGTGCAGCAGAGGTTGAACTCCGTCCTGAGTGAAACACAGAGATCAGAGGACAGAAACTGCAACCGGCACGCGCCCGCAAAACACAGCAGAGACTTCCATACTGAACAGGAGAGAAATGAGTGCTCCTAAATTAGGTAAATAACACAAAAACAATATTTGTAGCTCCACCGCAACAGAGGGGCCGGAGCTGTAAAGTCTGTCACTGACTGAGTGATAGTTACACCGCAGTTCGGCCGAATGCAGCGACTTTTCTAGTTAAAATACCTCCCGTTTCACCATAGCCATATATTAGGTTTTGACCTAGACGTGCGTTTCTTTTAAGAGGGACAAGGGATCCCAATCGAAGGGGAAACACAGGATTTCCCTCTTAAATCTTATACTAGAAGACTTTATTTGACAATTTTCAAAGCAGTTTGGCCACACGAGGTTGCGTGCACCGCAGTGCATTTAGGGAACATCTGTGGAAGAGAAAACATTGAAGAAACACACACAGAAACAAGCACGCTCATACTGTTGAATTTAAGCTGTTGTGATACAAAATGTGTGTCGAGTATCAGTTTGCTATTGTTCACATAAAAGAAGCTTATTCAGCTGGTTTAGATGGAGCTCAGCTATGTGAATCAATATGACTAAACATCAGATCTCAGACACTTAAAATTCTGTCAAAGTGGCTCTCGGAGGAAAAAAGGTTGGAGACCCCCGTCTTAAATGAACTTGTAACAAATCATCTGGAACTGTCTGGTCACCTTGCATCCTGTGGGAAACCCATCTTGTACAGTGCGACAACAACAGCTCCTCCTAAGCCAATATTGTGCTGCAAGGCCACCTTTGCCCCGGGGACCTGCCTCCTGCCAGCCTGCCCTCGGAGCTGCCAGCACAGCTCGGCACACTGGGCCAGACCTGCGAGAGCATAAGCGGGGAGAAACGGACAGAAGGTGAGAGTGACGCCGGTCACTGATTATGTGGGGTAGCCGCGTGGGTATGCGAATCATGACTATATAAAACAAGTGGGAAAATGGACACGGCTGTTGTTATCATCGGGCTTTCCTTCTGTAAGCTGTGAATGATTGCGTTTTAACAGGAGGACTGATTCAGACTTTGAAATTCAGAGAAAAAAGCATCCACATTTTGAAAGGTATTAAACAGAGGAAAGATGCATTAGTCTAAAGTTTTGTCTTAAGGTACACTTACCACAAAGAACAACAAGCATCTCAATTTTTTTTCAATTTGTAAGACACACAGTTTTTTCCGTATTAATTGAGCCTGCATCCACTGTTTCTTTGGCAGCTGTAAACATGACACTGACATGTTATTGTCTTTTGAGTTGATATGGTAACGTTGTCAGAAAAACATCTGGATTCCTGTTTCCAACCACCTGATAAAGTAATCTTTTAACTGTGGCTTTCAACTGCATCGCTCTCCCTTCGTTAATGAAAATAATTCAACCATGAGACACGTTGGAAAACTGTGGAAAAGCTAGAAAGTGAACCTTGAGTTTAGAATATTTGATCACAACTGTTGGAAATACAATATGTTGCAAGGATTTGAATCCAGGATGTTACGGTTAACAGATGATACAAGAATATGATCTGTATTAATTATTAATGAATTTTAAAAAACATGGAGGAGGGAGTCTTTGATTGAGTTGCCTTTGTGAATATCTCTGATGTAGTGTTGATGACTTGGAACAGATGTACTGAGTGAACTGTGAGGAATGTGTGTGTGGGATTGTTTGACTGATGGAAACTGATAGTTATGTGGTCGATATGCTTCAATATTATTCCTTTTTTTTTTTTTTAACTCAATAAGCCAAGGTAATAATGAAGAACATCTTTCCTAACTCTAACATCTTAATGAACAAATATGCTAGACTTTTGAGGTAATCCATTTCTTTTCTTGTGGACATTGATTTCCTATTTCTGTGTTTCATCAAAGTATATTTATGCTGCTTTTGTTGAAAATTTGTTTTGTTTGCATGAACATACAGATATATTTAAAAAGTATTCAATATAAGAATAAGTATGGGTTACTTTTCGTGGAAAAATAGTCATTAATGTGATACCTATCATTAATTAAAAGGTACTTAGATAACTGAATGCTAACAGAAAACTCCTCCTAAAAGCAATTTACAAAATATCATACGTTTGTTTGAAACAGTCCTCTGACAAAGTAGCTACATCTTGTTGCTGTAATTAAATAAATATCTACAAAGAAATCAGGAGGGAACATTTAGTCCAGGCTGTTGTCTGCCCTGAATCTGGTTGAGATCAATACCTCTTTCTTTCTAATACAAGTGGGAATGATTTCTCTGATTATGGCTGCAGTCCAGACGCCAGAGCATTTTGCAAAGGTGCAACACGATATTCAAACTGAGAGGGGTGACAAGATGACTCCTAATCTGACAACTCACCAGGGGCAGCGCCTACGCCAACGTTATAGCTGAGCATTTCATCCCATCTGCTTAATGAGCTTTTGTATTTTTCCATTATCCCAACAAGCTAAGGGACTTAAGGGTAAATACCTCTACATGGTGCATCTTTCCCATTCTGCAGCACTCTCCTAATCTTTTCTGTTGGGACTAGTTTGTGTGAGTGCAATTTTGTCTGAATGCCAATTGGAAAGTTTATTGCAGCATCCACGAGGAAGTTCATCAAATCAAAAGAGGGCATGTCACTTCACATGTATTATTTACCTGCAATGTAAAGGACCACTTGCCAACCGTAAATTCTTCAGAAGATTTCAAATGCTCTTTCACCGTTACAAAGGGTGATCCCAAGCCTCCGTAGCCTTTTAATTTCTGAATGATAAAGCCATGCACCGCTTCACTAAATACATCAAGCTATGAGTTGGTGACGTCACAGGGGTCCTCGATGTGATGTAAATACATTAAAAAAAATAAGGCAATTGGTTTTCAATATCTGCTCTCAGGGTTTCTTGGGGGGGAAGAGGTCAGAGCTTTTCAAGCATGATTAGGAGCAACACCAGAGATCAGATAGAGTTTAGCTGAGAGAGTGACCCAGGAGACAGAAGGAGTATTGATGGCATGAATTGGGAAAGTTAATGAAAAAAATAATCAGGGAGAGGAAGTGATGAGACTGGGACGTAAGAAGCAAGAAAGGCAGAGAGAGAGAAAAATAAATAAAGACAATAACAATTAAAAAAAACTAAACTTTTACCAAATAAAGAAGAAAAATAGCTCAGTTTCCCCTTGTTATGTCTCGTTAGCGACTAAGCAGACGTGACTATTAATATGTACAAGTGCATAGAGAACATGATGCAGAGGCTGGGCGAGCCAGCTGCACTGTTTGCTCAGTGTCATCTCTCAACGGTTTAAAATGTGGACAGATTACAGGGGAGGCATGCCAAAGTCACAGCAGGCTGCCTCCTTACATGCAGGCTTAGGATCACTTTTACAATCCAGCTGCCCATCAATATGAGACACATGCCACCTAGTGGCCCCTGTGGAAAGTGTTTGGAAAAGTTTTCATCCTTAAGAAGGTGGAGTTAGTGATATGTTTTTGTGTTTGTTCACTCTGCGTTGAGGGAAACCTTGTTTCCAGCTGCAGAAACAGAGATTGCTGCAACTTTGTGTCAGTTACTATGGTAACTTACTCTGTGCGGCTGCTTGCTGGTAGGATTTCCTCAACAAACCTAATAATTGTTTTGTTTTGTTAATTCCCAATGCAGAATAAAATCTTTACAAACTGTCAGCGTGTCAATCAGTTACAGTTAGAACTGTGAATAACTATTGCTCATGTTGTGACTGGCTGCAACAATGGAACATTTGTATCATGGTTATTATGTCTTATGGGAGTTTAGATAAACATTTCTGACAAAATTAAAGTGGTGAGGTAGTAAAAAAAATGTTAAGATTTTAAAAATGGATTAAATACAATTTAAAAGTAAGCTTAGTCTTGAGTTCTTTTAAGAGCTATGTTTACATTTCCTACAAGGTGACATGCAGTCATTAACAGACACTTTTTCAACAGCAAATCAGCAAAATCATCTTTACTTGGTCAGACTATGTGGTGACAATTACATGTGTATAAATAAACGTATGTCTTTGAGCTTTACTTTTATACTCCGTTGCTGCCACTTGTGTTTTGTCATTGTCAGGTTACTGTTGAATAAATGTAGTTTAATATTTCCTGGATAACAGCACTTTACATCCAGTTAAGGAAATACGAGTCTGCTAAATGATGAATGAGTAGACGACACTGAATAAATGGAATTGTGTAAACATATTGGCACTTTTATCCACTAACACTCTCTTTCACTGCTGCAGCGACGCTTTTTATAGATAAATATGCTTTGTCGCAGATTCATATTTCTACCGCCATTGGATTAAAATGGTAAATAAAGAGCCATTATTTAGCAGTTCTGGAAAGAGTTCTGTCTACCCAGAGGTTCCAGGGCATCTCTCTTAATATGAGCATACATTTTCATCTTGTATAATATATGTTAACCCCCATTAATCTACTACATCAAAAAAACATTCACAGAAAAGGTTTTTGACCCTGATGTGACATTTTCACTCCAGCACTGCCAAGCGATTTGCATCCAGAGTTGGAGGTTCTGCGTACCTGTGGCCCCGAGAGGATGTCCTTTGGAGATGAGACCACCACTCGGGTTAACCACAAACTTGCCTCCATATGTGTTGTCGCCTCTGTCAATCAGCTCTCCAGCTTTACCTGCAGAGATATAACAGAGTACACAGTGAAATTTATGGTACTTTAATGTACAATACTTTATTGTATAAAGCTGATCAAACATTATTAAAGACTTGTATTGTGGATATCAGAGACCTTGGGTTGAGACTTCACTTAATTTTTAGTAGATGTCATTTTGGATCTATGTGAATGAGGTTTTTAGCCTCACACCCAAATAGCCTCATAAATCAATTAAAAAAAAAAAACTGCACGTTCACAGAAAGAGAAAATCATATCCAAAAAAAGCAAATATATATGGTTAGTCTGAAGCACAAATTGATTTTGTTTTGAGTATGGACAGTAAACACAACATTGTCACACACGGTCCAGTCAGCTTAGTGGCCTGCCACTGATAACTCATTTCAGGGGAAACACAAATCTGAAGAGAGGACATTTCTAATTTAGGCCAAATTTGATGTCAAAGTATTTTCCTAAAAGTAGAAACCTACTGTTCAGGTAAGAGAAGGATGGTGGAGCCCATATCCATTCCTACTCTAAGGTTAGGTTTCATTCATAAATTTTAAACACCAGTCCCAATACCTTGACTTTGACAGCGGTTTCTGAGTGATACATTTTTCTGTGACAATTTTATTATATCCATTTTAACAGAAAGAAAATTATATTGTACAAATCCAATCTTTAGTTTCCATGCAGTTTAAAGGTGGAGAGTTTAAGCCAAGTTTTTTTTTTCTGGAACTGCTATTTACAAATGTCTCCTAAAAGCCCCACATGCAGGCTTTTAGTGTGGATGTTGCCTAGGCATCAAATCTGTTAACTAGTGACAAGCCATTTTTCCGATACTAGGTGGTATTGAAGCATTTCAGTCGCTGCCATGAAGAAGTATCAAAGTTTGGTACCCAGCTCTATCCTGCTCTAATCCCCCAACAGCTTTAAAAGTTTTAAAATATCTGAAGAATGAAATAGGGTTTCAGGAGCTCCGGTCTCACCCTCTGAACACAACCCCAAGGCTTCATAAGTGATGAGCTCATTGGCCGAGAAGCAGTCGTGCAGCTCGACCACATCAACGTCACTTGGCCTCAGACCCGCAGCCTCAAAGACCTTTTTAGCCGCCAACCGAGACATGTCAAATCCCACCTGGATGGAAAAAGGGTTTTAATCCATGGCTGCTGTCAAATCATCAATTCAACTGTTACGACATGTATGAGCTCTGTGAATTTTCGGAAAAAAAACATTTCCCTTTTTTTTTTTTTTTTTTTTTTTTTACCATCTTAATGCAGCTGTTTTCTTCAAATGTGGAGGCGAGGTCAGTCACCATCTGTTGAGCCACAATCTCCACTGCCTGGTTCTCCAGATGGTGTTCCCTAACAAAGGCCTCGCTGGCCAAAACAGCAGCTCCAGCACCATCTGATGTCGGGCTGATGAGACAAAGAGCAAGACAAACAGACATGGTTATGTCAGAATCTGGTGACTCAGAATCTGCACTACGACCAAGTAGACATTAGTACTTGCAATCCTCTGCCCTGACATAGTTATATTCAAGACTTGATTAATTATCTCAAAGAGAAAAGACTCCATTTATTGATTCTTACCAGCACTGCAGAAGAGTGAGAAAGTCAAACACCTTCCTGGAGTTCATGACCTGATCCAAACTGTACTCCTCCTGGAACTGGGAGTAACTGCATGAAGGTACACAAACACACAAACACACTTAGATAATAATAAACTCATTGTGAAGAAATAGACTGTTAACTGTGTTAACTGTGCATTACGGGTTGTTGGTGGAATGTTTGTGGTTTTTCCAGGCGATTTTGGCAAAGTGTTCTGGTTTTGTGCCTGTAAGAGGTATAAACATTGACACAAACATTTACAAAGAACGTCTACCATTAAAAAACTAAATGAGGATAATGTCACTTTAACCGTAGCTTTCATATTTTAGACCTGGTAAGTAACTACTCTATTCAGTACACACATACCATATTTCTCCATATGTTCCCTGCCAGCGTTACCAAACATCTGTGGTGCTGGCGGTGCTGCCACCATCCCGTAGCTGTTGATCATCACTTCCATGTGCTTGTCCATGGGATTGGTCCTGTCCATAAACTAAAAACAGGTGTGCTTTCAGAAAATGATCACTTGGTTTTTCACTTTGTAAAAAAGAATGAGGCGCAGTTATTCAAAAACAACCTCGTGTTTAGCAGTTTGGAAACAAGTGTGTCAGAAAACAAGTGTGTCAGGAGAACAACCATCCAGCTTACAAAAACTACAGGATCTAGACGCAAAAAAAAATCAACACCTATAGCCTGTATAGGTGTGCAATATACTGTATGTATTTATGTGACTTTTCTACACCTCAACATTCAGTGCAACAACATATTTGATTGATTTGATTTCTCTATATTATTCTTATTATTACTATAATATTCTTCTGAAATTTGTCTTGTACCTCAAGCAGTACACTGTTTCACATAGAGAAAAAAAAATATAGCACATATCATATATGTATAGATTTACTGTATATACCTTCGCAGACAAAGAACCCCTCTCCATCTTCTCAAACCCAAGAGCAAGCACACAATCGGCAACACCTGCAAAATAACGTGAAAAGTATAGATTAGGAAATATGCTGCAGAAGCTGATTAAGATCTGTCTATACATATTTCAGTACTTCTTTCTGTTGTGAAAACCTTACCTTACTGGAATCCAAATATATCAGCGTTAATTCAGTTTGACCACAGCAACCAAGTGTCTATTCTGGAGCAGACTGCTCCCTTTTAGAAACCTCCTTTTTTTCAAATACTTTAAAGCTTTTGGTGGTTTGTCACTTTTAAGGCCTCCTGCCTTGACTCACCTCCCTGGACCAGCTGGCGTGCCATGAAGAGAGCGGTGGAGCCCGTGGAGCAGTTGTTGTTGACGTTCATGATGGGGATCCCGGTCAGACCCAGGCTGTGGTAAATGGCCCTCTGCCCACAGGTTGAGTCCCCTGAGACAGCGAGGTGGAGGATGAGATATTAATCCTCACTTATTTTACTTTCTATACCCAGAAATGTACATGGAAGAGATGCACAATTATTTATTTAGCACATACGAGGTCACATAAGAGCGCATATATGTGCATGGGAATGACTGACATGTGACCAGTGACTGGAGGTCTTACCATAGACGTATCCTACACAGGCTTGTTCAATAGCTGAATATGGGATTCCTGCATCTGCTAGAGCCTTTTGACCTATAAAAGTACGTAGACACACAGTGATATAATTATTATATGTTACATACCAACACAGTGAAAATATTCAGATAGGATATCTTATGAGTGAACATCCATAAACTGTGCAGATAAGCACCTGCTTCCTTGGCCATATCAGGGTAGTCGTAGTTGTCTCGGGCTCCAGGTTTGTCAAACTGCAGCCAAATAGAAAAAACATACAGTCACTGAAAATCAGTGTTTACATAGAGTACCTGTTTCTTAAAAATAAAAAATAAAAATTTAAAACTCATTTTACAACATTTCAAATCTTTTACATGATATACTTAAAACAGATTTAATGATATAAACAGATTTAAAATGACAGACAAGAAACAGACACAAAAGGCAGCCTGCACAGCATCAAATATTATTTTTCTGGGATTGAAAGCCCAACAGGAAGTGACAGTACTACTACAATATGAATGTGTCATAGGAGATATATTTTTGTGTGTACAAATCAGTTAGCAGGTAAGACAGGGGCATGGGGGGAGGGGAGGGGGCTTGTACTGACACAAATTACAGCTTCTAAAAAAAGATGTGAATTATTTGTGAATAGGGCTGCAAATAATGTTTATTTCAATTATTGGTCAGAATGTCAATTATTTTCTCAAGTAATCTCCAATTAGTTGTGCGGTCTTTAAAATGTCCAAAAATTGTGAAAACTGTTAACCCAGTGTTTCCCAAAGCCCAAAAGTGAAGGCTAAAATGTTTGTTTTTGTTTTTTTTTACCCAACCAACAATCCACAACCAAAACATATTCCCTTTGTAATCCCGGAGGACTAAAAGGAAAGTCAAACAATTACTCGATTATATATATATATATATATTGTTTTAAATGAACTAACTGTTGCTGCTCTATTTGTGAATCCTTATTTAAATACGTCGAACTAACGTGAACTGAGCAGAGAGGTAAAGTTAGTGTCGCCGTGATGTGACTTCATCCAGAGGTGTGAAAACTATCCTCTACAAAGGGACAGACTCAGATAGTTCAACAGCTGTGTGTGTGTTGAAATCATTGAAGAAAACAGTGACTGCTGGTCTGCGTGAAGACCTTTGGCACAGTTTATAACTCCGTTGACCATGAACTATGGACTTTATGTGTAGCCCCGGCAGGCATGGGGGTAGTGACCCAAAGCACCGGAACACATTGTGCCCACAGTTTCTGCTAAATAACTCACTAAAACAGACAGTTTTTCATGTATATAAACACAAGCTGCAACAAGTTTACTTTATAGTTTAAATTATATTATTATATTAGTTGGCTAATATATATATATATGTGTGTGTGTATTGCCAGCTGTGACACCGTTGAAACTTTCAGTGCAAGTCATGTGCACCAAGTCTGCTTCCCCCCCCCAACACCAAGGACTCTTAACGAGCCACCATTTACTTTATAAAATAGAAAAGATGAAGTTTTAAAGTGGAACATGTTGAATGAGCTGCTATGGTTGATTTAGCAACCGTGCTAGCTTTTAGGTCTGCACGATGTATTTCACGCCCCAGAAGTGACAAAACACCGATATTTACCTTCGTCATGCCCACACCGATAACAAACACTCTGTTCTTCCCGGGCGCCATCGTGCTTCTCTTCTGCAGCCGCCGTCCACGCAGACAGACACGGACGGAGAACACAGGGAGGTCCGCTGAGCAGCACCGGCAGCAGCTGGGAACAAAGATCCTCTATGTTCCGGGACGATGTGTCACTCTGTGGCAAAACAACACCTCCGCTGTTGTGGGAGTGCCTCCCCTCTTCCGCAGTACAGCCATAATATAAAACGAGAGTGAAGTTCTTCCAATTAGTCGCGTGTGATAACTATAGAATAATACAGCGTTTTATTGTGATCAGTTCTGACTGCAGTTAATTTAGTCAACAACAACAACAAAAAAGCCTGAAACAGCCTAGTTTTCTGTAACTGATCTGGACTGAAAGAAATTCCATTTATATTGACATACTGATAAGAGTAGGTATTTTGTTGAATAATTTAATTAACAAATGTATAATTTAATCATTACATTTAAGTGTGTACGGTTTTTTGTTTATTGTATGAACTTTTCAACTTCGGTATTTTTTGTTATTTTACCGCGATCATAAGTTTGTGTTATTTCAAACTTGTAATATCCTTTTCCAGTGACGCAGTGTTTTGCTTTAAGACAGCTCTGTGGACAAAATAAGATAAGTTGCTGACTTTGTAGTTGAGCTGAAGTCGGAGCAAGTTTAAACTGAGATGTTGACAAGCAATTGCTTGCGCTGAACAAGTTGTTCTTCAATAGGTCCACTTTGAGATTGTGCGATTCTGTGCTAGGTTATGTTTACAATCATACAACATATATGTATGCCATATCATATTAATTATATATAGGTCGTATTATCAACTATTAATCCTAAGGGGTAGACGAAAGGCTGTGTTTGTGAATGAAGGTGTAGACAACAGGGTGTGGTTGTGAATGAAGGTGTAGACGAAAGGCTGTGTTTGTGAATGAGAGTGAAAGTACTGTGCCAAACCAAAAGGTCACAGGAGGGGGTCTGCAACCTGTGGGGTCACATACTGTTGTTCTTTGAGGCATAAACAAGAACAGACGGCTGTCTGGAGGACTCCAGGGTGTGAAGGAAGACAACCACCACCTCCACCAACCAACAAAGGACACATCAATACACGTGACTTTTTGGTTCCTGTACTATAAGAAGACTGGGTGAGGGAGAGTCAGGAGGTCAGACTTCGTGAACAGACACATACTCTGTTGTTGCGGTCAGGGAAACATAGTCTGGACCCAGAGCTCAGTAAACTGGTTATTCTGCTGCTGTTAAATAAATATCTTGAAGCCTGACATCTTCTCCTATTGCCTCATTAAAGAACACGCAGGACTGGGGGCTGACACATATTGGCTTTGTACTAGCAGGAGCCCAAGTCCAACAAGATACAAACAAGTTTGTACCACAAACAGAAGAATCTGTCAACAGAACTGATTGGAGACATTTCTAGGCAGCTTAAGACCCTTGAAATAGGTACAAAGTAAGACGTCCTCAGATACTCACCATTTGTAAATAGTAGCCTTCATCAGTATCTTAGTACTTGCTATGAATTTCTAAAGTACTTACTTCATACTACATATTGCCGAGTGTTCAATTTATGCCGATGAGGGAGTAAAAGCAACAAAACCAAAAAAAAATCATAACTCAAAATGTTCTCCATTCAATTTTATTGAGGCAATGAAAAAAACCCTTGTCCATTGAGCATGTTGATCATTCTATGTGTGTGGTCAACCCGTCTTGTTTATCCACACCTTACTGTCCATCAGCAACCAAACAGAGCCATCTCAGGGTCTGAAGTGTCCTGGTTACCAGGAAACAGGCCTGACGATGATTGGCTGTAGTGTTCATTCGCTCACCTCCGAGGCTCATCCCGTGGTGACATCAGCATTTGATGAACTTGTGCGTGACCTCGTATATTCCCACCGACTCTTTGACTTTCTCGTCATAATCCGTCCAGTCCTAAAATGTTCCAAAATGAGGGTCAACTTTGAATGGCACTGTCTGTCCCTGTAAACACTACTGGGATTAATCAATAGTCCTTCTCAGATACTTCGCAAATCACTGAAGCAGCCACATAAACACAGGAGATCCCTCACTCAGCACATGTGAACAACATCCCAAAGCGCAGGATTGACAGTTGAAATTCTGTTTTACGTTAAATATTGTACGAAGTTAACTTTTTACAGTGAGTAACAAGTCGTTCCTCCTGCACTCACTTTTTCTAGTAGGTTGATTTCAGGAAACTTTGTTCCAGACTCTGCTCCTTCTGCAGCGAAGCCAGCCTGAAGGAGGAAATCAGAAGTTATCTGGAGCTCAAAACATGGTACAGAAGTTGTATATATATAAGTCACAAACGTCACAGTGGCAATCCACTGTGACGTCACCCATTGGTTTGTGAACCGCCTTGATAGAGCGTCCAGCCGGGCATTTTGGCTGTCGCCATCCTAGTTTTTTGGAACCAGGTGTGACCATATTAGAATGAGCTGGGGAGGAGCAAAGGGAAGGAGCAAAGGGTGGATCTGACTGAGGACCTGCCCATCTATTCCGGCAATCTGGCTGCACCCAAGCTCTACATTGGCTTCACTTTTCAGACCAGGAGACTCCGTTTATTTTTTTTATATAAACTCTAAGGAAATGGGTGAAATGTGATTTTATAGAAATATCTGACATTTTGCTTTAAACATAAATGTTGCTCCAATAGTTGAAAAAAGGACAACAATACAGAGCTGTTCATAAGGTGTATTGCAATCTGAGAGTGCTGCCTGTTTATCCATAAAGTCTCAAAGTCACCTGCGGATGTTTGGATATAATGTTTTCACCTGATTTCACCTCATTACCATTTACATGAACCTATGTTACATAGCTTCACTGTCTGAGACCTCAGACCTTTAGCAGCAGAATTTAAGAAACAGATGAGGCAGAACCCACACACTGTGCAATTAATACCACACACACAAAATAAAATGAATGTTTAAACAAAGATTCTCACTTGTGGTTGGAAGTCGATGGGCTCCAGACCTCGACACTCAAACTGCACCATTGTCTTGAAGCGTTCGCTGTCCTCGGCCTTCAAGTGAGCCCAAATACAGAGAAACACCGTAAAATAAACCTGCTTCTCTTTGACAGGAGCTGCTTTTCATGATTAAGAACCAAAGAAAACAGAAAGCAAAAAGCATAGATTCATGCATTTATTACTCAAAAAAATCTAAGCCTATTATTTCCTAACACAATTTAGCCATTATATGATGAATTTAAATGATCAGTGTCTGCTGAAATGATAATGAAAAGAGGGTGATTTTGAATGGCAGCTTCGGAGCAACTGGAAACATGCGTGTCTGGCTTCATGTAAATAGATCGGACATGTTTGCTTACATTATAAGGGGTGATTGTGTCTCCCAGGATATCTGTAAGAAAAAAAATTATATTTGATCAATTCAGTTATCACCTCAGAAAATGAAGTCAAAAGACTCATGTGGCATGTAACGATCTACCTATTGAATTGTCCCTGGCACAAAGTTTACACTTCTGCACCATGCTGGCGCTGCCTCTACCTCCTTTTAGAGGCACACTCTCCTACGAAAACAAAAACAAAACAGGTTAGACATTGTACATTTGAGCACTGTGCTATCCTATGCTAGTCTTTGCTTACAAGAATACTATATATATGTATGCCATATTATATTCCTTATATACAATCTCGTATTAATCAACTATTAATCCTCAGGCGTATGCAACAGGCTGTTTCTGTAGAGGTCAGCGATACTGCTGAGGTCAGCGATACTGCTGGGGTCAGCATGCTGCTGTGCATAATAACGAGGCCACAGGCTGTAACGGTTGATTGTACGACAAATAGTTTCACCTCCCGTCTTTCTTATTTCTTCCGAGTAATAAAACAGGAATAAGTTACTGACCTGAGCAAAGGACACATCACCACACATGACTTTCTGGTTCCTGTACTATAAGAAGACCGGGTCAGGGAGAGTCAGGAGGTCAGACTTCGTGAACTGACACATACTCTGTTGCGGTCAGGGAAACATAGTCTGGACCCAGAGCTCTGTAAACTGATTATTCTGCTGCTGTTAAATAAATATCTTGAAGCCTGACATCTTCTCCTATTGCCTCATTAAAGAACACGCAGGACTGGGGGCTGACACATATTGGCTTTGTACTAGCAGGAGCCCAAGTCCAACAGCACTTTAAAAAAATTAAAAAAAATAACAAATGTTTTTGAAGGTTTGGCAAACTGCATGGACACAACGATGACTTATATCCTTACCACTTGGGTCACATACTGCCATTTATCTGGGACCTCGCCACAGTTTCCGCATTTCAGCTGATTTCAGAGGAAAAGAAAAAAAACAACTATTATAACAGTGAGAGTGAGACAAAAGAGTGCAACATATCCATGCCAGAAATTTAAAAAAAATAAAAAATAAATACAGAATGCTATTTGATACAGTTCATCTTTAAAGACAGCAATTTAAACTGATCAAATGTTGAATACAGATGTAAGGGTGAGAGAAAGATGAAAGCATGGAGAGGTAAGTTAGCACGCTGGCTTTGACAGCTGTCCTACCTTCAGAAACCAGCGGAAGTCGTCGCCCAGCGGCCTCACGTTGGTGACATTCTCCATGGTGGCTTTAAACTGAAGCCCGAATTTCTGCCGAGCAGAGGACAACATAAGAAGTTAAATGTGACACAGAAATAGCCAAACTGGAGCAATGTTTACTGCAGAAACGCGGAGCAGCGATACCGACCACCATCTTGACGCTTCCACGCTGACGCGTTCAGGACCCCTCGGAAATTATAACATCAGGCTTTTTATCTTTTTTTTTTCGGTAAAGTTACGTGACAAAAGTAGTAGCTTGAATTATTTATCTTTTTTTTTTATTATTTTTTTTTAGATTTTGCAGCACAGCTTTGTTTTAGCATTAATGTAGACGGAAATTAATATTGGAAAACGCATCAATATTTTCAATAGGTATTTTTCACTGCTGTCATAATAATAATAAAAAGCACAGGTGTAACTAAGAACATTAAAAGGGACTGAATTCAGAGGAGTTATTTTCAGTGTCCTGATCGAGCCCACTGTCATTCTTCTGGGACACGAGATTTTCCTTCTCTGTAAAGTCAAGATGCCTGCAGTTAGGTTAGCAAATTGCTCAATTAAAACACAGCCAAAAGCATTTCTTGTCAGGCTGTTGACAATTAATGAGGCTATTTATTCCATTGTTTTAGTGTTCAGCTCGATCAGGCATACCCAAGTGTCATATGCTTCCTTTAAAGGCTGGTCCTGTCCATCAGCCTTTTAAGGAAACACAACTAGAGTAGTTGCGCCCTTTAGTGGACACATTACAGGCAAACAAGCAGTTTCACTCCTGTTCTGTCCAAATAATAACACCTCAGACAGATACATCAGCTGCATCAGTTTATTGACCATTAAGCAACTGACGAGTTCATTCAATTAGAAATCACACCTGCAACCCCGAACCAACAATCATACAGTACAAATCATCCATTCAATTGCACTATACACAACGAACGCAGCACATCATACAAAACTGAGTCCGACACTTTTTTAATTTGACCTTGATCTAATGGAAACTGGTTTCTAGCTTTGATACTTACTGTACACAGTTAACCTGAGGCAACTTTTATGGAGGCATATTGGTGGGTCGTGGTGGTTAATGGCCACACACCTGGGACAACTGGTATTGCTGCAGCGTGGAACACCTCGATCGCACCTTTTTCTGGCATTGCAAAAAATCAATGGGTATTGTCAACCTGAGTATACGTGTCATCTGGTAATCAACCAGGCTGATTTAGCCATGCGAATGCTAGCAAATCATCTCCACTGGGGGAAGAGTGAGAGAAAAATATGAACACCTCGCTCAATATTCATCGTTCACAAGATAGGAATAGCTGTACGTAGTCATTACACTCCATCAGGCTGTTACTTGGGAGGAATTTTGTTTTAAAACACTGGACTGGTGTTGATGCAGCGGTCACATTTTTTCTGCACGTGACACTCAAAACCTCACGTGTTCTCTTCTGACAGACATACAGAAACAATGTTGTGAACACTTTTGTGTGGTAAACTGACCTCTAGTGTAATAATACATCACACACAATGAGGGAACACGGAGAACAATGGTAGGAAACATTCCCCAGATTGTCAGCACAAATACAGAGTGCAACCCTGGTTTGTCCATCTCCTCTTCATAATTCACATTTGGAACCCTTCCAAACATTTATTCGACCGCCTGGCCGTTAGGGGTTCAAGTTTTATCAGACATAAAAAAAATATATATCATAATAATAATAATAATAATAATAATTAAAAGGTTTGCCCTCCTTTATTCATTATCGGCATGAATTTCAATGTAGCAGCAGGGAATACATGAAAAAAAAAATTGCAATCTGGGAGGGAAAAAAAAATAAACAATTACATTAAACATAACTAATAACAAGAGTAGTCATTATAATAAAAGGCATTTCAATTCTCTTTTTTCCCCTCTCTCTCTCTCTCTCTTAAGTACAGTGATACCATTGGGCGTTATTTACAGCACAACCCCCCACACCCCTCTCCGCTCTGTGAAGAGAGGTGCGACGAGGTCAATGAGGCCGGCTGCTCGACTCGGACGTCCGCCGCTGCCGCGGGGTGCTGTGGCCGTTTATGCAGCCGTTGTGACGTTTGGGTCCACCGTTCAGAATGTCTTGGATGTGCTGTACTATCAAGTTGATGGCCACTGCAAGAAAGAAGAGATGGTTACTAAAGACGTGATTTTCAAATAGTCATTAAAAAGTCAGAAAAATCTAATCTTGTATTTGACTATCGTCTTATTTTGTTTTTACTGGTGCCTGGTGGTAATGTATTAGTACTGCCACAAGGTGGCGGTAAAACAAGGCTACCAGGCTCAGGTAAAACAAAATAATAAGACGATAGTCAAATACAAGATTAGATGCTCCAGTAAAAACATGTTAAGAATCCTACAACTATCAAACCGTTCGGTGTAAATCTGCTTTTAAAAAAATAAAAAAAATGTAAACGAGGTGCAATGAAAACTCTGCCAGGTAAAACTAGCAAATCAGAAACTGGCGTAACACGAGTCTCTCTTTCTGTGCAGGCATGTATGTTCGAGTACAAGTCCAATAGTTTCCGGTGGATATTAAATTGTATTTTTGTTTGAAATGCCAGTCACTAATGGTTACACAAAGGATCAAAATAATTGCAGCACCAACAGGAAGTTTTTATTTCACACATTCTTCTTCCTTGTCAAAACCCAAGCCCCAAGGACAGGGATGGGCTTTGATGTAATTTTGGTGTATAACTACAGCCTGCTCGTTCATCGAGTGCCTCGCAATGGCCCGAAAAACACATTTTCCTAACATCTGATCATTGGAAAAAGGAGTGACCGTAGAACAGTGAAACATTTTTTCTGAGAATCACGCCCGGCTGCAAAATTAGCAGAGTATGGTCTTACCAAGGTTATCTGCTCCTCGTGGAATAATCACATCTGCATACTTCTTAGTCTAGCAGAAATAAGAGATAAAGTCATGGTAACAGACAACATTTATGGCTCAATAGAGCCAGACTCGTACACGAGTGTGAATTGTTATTAACAAGGACCTCTTCAATTTGATCATAAAGGATTACTGCCAATATGTGTGGAGCAGAAATATTTACAGCTGAAAAATAAAACTCGCCAGTGCCCTCTGGTGGACATAGTACATAATAGTACCAGCGTTTCAGCCAATATTTATTAAATCTTCAGGCTGTTCTCTTCTGTTAATTTCTTGCTAGATATTAACCAAAATTCACATTTAAACTAAAATTGTGAGTTCATGTTGGCCATCCGCTGCACAACTGGCCACAATGAGTTAGGAACATCACTTACTGGTAAACAGAACTCCTCGAAGGCCGGTTTCACAAAAGTGATGTACTGAGCGAGCACTTGCTCCAGCTCCCGACCACGCTCACTGATGTCTCTTAGAACTGAAACAAAAAGCCATATGAAATAATATACAAAGACAAAAATGTATCAGAGTAAAAGCCCACACTAATCACTGCCATTGTCCTGCAGGGATAGTCGTCTTGGCAACAGTTAAATGAGTTAAACGGTCGCCCAATCCTCACTACACACCTCTACGCGAGAGGCGCGTGTCTGGATCCGTGTCGACAAACAGCTTCATCTGGAACAGATCTCTGATGTCCTGCGAGTAGAACATGAGGATGCCCTCGAACAGGACCACGTCAGCCGGATACACCGTGACAAACTCGTCTTTCCTGAAACAACACAGAAAAGTGAGTTACTATGTTCAGACACAATTTTAAATTACTAACCCAATTAAAGGTGTTAACCGAAGGTTACAACCAGAAACCTGTTCAGGATTACTGGGAACGGCACATCAAATTTCTGTTGTGCAGGAACAAAAAAAAATGGATGGGTGTTTAATTGTGCAGGAAATTAGGAGGCGCTCACCTGGAATGAGTAACAAAGTCATAAACGGGGATCTGGACAGTCTTGCCCTGCAGTATCTGTCTGAGTGTCTGCATGATCAGCTCGCTGTCGAAGGCATCTGAACCAGAAAACACAAAGTCTCACGCGTGACCTTCACATTGTTTAACCCCAGTTACACCAGCTTGGTGTGCACCCATCGACACGTGGGACCCCACACTGCACGTTTGGTAACGCAGGAATCCCTTTCATGTAACGGGTGTTAGGTTTGGTCTCCGAGCTTTCGAGCAGCTGCTTCTGAGGGAGACTTGCTGACTGGGGGGATTTTAAATCAGCTGAGAAAGGAAGCAGGAGCAAGAGGGGGGCAAAGTCACACTCCAAAAATGGAGTCTAGGCTTCTGCCAAATACCCTTTGGTATATTATCAATGTGGCAGCAAAGCTGCATAATCGGTCTGGCTGAACAGGAGCCAGATTTAAACATGCTGTAGTCATTACCACCTCAGCCTTTAATTTAATCTCTATCGTACCCATATCAGCCTCACCTGCCACTTACTACACAACAGGTTGCTTCTGTTTACATGCGCCATGATTTAGTTCACAACACAGCAAGTCTGGTAATTAAAACCCCACACCAACTATTGCAAATTAAGTATTTGGGTCAAATACTTGGAAAGATATTGAGGTCTGCGATTTGGTTCGCAATTATGTGCCTGGTGCAAGCTGGCCGAGGGGCCAAATCCAACAGTGCTCACGTTCTGCGCCACCGACTGTGCAGAGTTTTCATACCTGGATGATCAAAGTTGAAGTGGCCCTTTTGTGCCTTGGCTTTCTGCTCTGGAGTTAGCACCTTGTAGAAGCTATCCTGGCTGAGGATGGCCACCTGCCGCTGGTGGTGGTCGATCTTGTTCTGCCCCAGCAGCTCCATGATCTTCTCGCATACCGACGACTGCAGAAAAAGACAAATTAACAACACTGGGGGACGGGGGGGGAGGGAAACAAAACACATGGAAATAAAGAAATACCCAAAGGCCACAGAGTAAAATTTGTCCTTGTGTTGAACACGGAAATAGCATAGGTGGGTGATTTCCCATCTTGTATGACGGTCACTGACAACCAAAGGTGAACCGCCCTGTGCCCAAACCCGTTTGTCCTCACTGACCTCCCCATCAAAAAGAAGCCGGTGCCCAACGCTGACTCGGCATTCCCCCGCCGCCTTTGTGCCCATAAAACAGCGCTACAATGAATTCGGACGCCCCCACTCGGGAGCTGGCGGGTTGTGTCGACCCCGTTCAAAACCCAGCAGTTTCACACAAGAGGACCGAACTTTGAATGTCACAGAGACCCGGCCTAGTGACACTGACAAACCAGTAACATCTAATTGACACATTAAAGCGATGACCCTGAGCTGGAAAAGTAATTCATTCATATTTAGATCATCTTTTTTCTTGTTACAGACTCCTTGATGCTCTAGCCACATCACTAATGTACTGAAAATAATGACTGAGCAAACTGATGACTTTTTTGTTTTGTTTCCATTACTGCCAGACCAACGAAAGCCAGAGGAATTAGAAACTGGCCTTTAATCAATCAGCAGCGAGGCTGATGACGGTGCAAATCGATATGCATTGCCTTGCATCTACAATAAGTTGGGAAAATTACACCATGATGACACACCACGACTAGTCAGCTAATTAAAACTAGTCTAACGTCAATAAAAGCACCAGCTACCACTTTTTCTCTTCCTCTAGTCTCCTTTACAGGGTGGAAGCAAAAACACTGGCTTAGTGCCAAGGGTGATAAAATCTGTGACAAAGTCGGGAGGAGGGACTAACCGGAAGGAAATTAGACCAAAGGGAAGCGAGTTTTTATACCCTCGGCGCTTCACGTTCATATTCAGCCTCATACTGAAAACTAAAAATAACTCTTGAAGCCATGGAGAGAAAAAAAAATCCGATATAATCGCCAATTTAATAGCATATTGGCAAAAGCAGGCTTGTTAGTTGAGATCTTCAATTTAAACCAGGTGTTTTTGTTTTGTTTTCTGCACCAATACAACCCATTCACAACAAAGAAATATAATGACGTCTTCGGAAAAACAGCCACGTCTGCGTCCTTTCTCCTGAACAGGAGGAGTCCGGGCCGACGTGCAAAGAAAGGCTCGGTTGGCACTGCCCACGCTGCTGCTGCTGCTGCTGCTGCTTGGGTTACGGTAAAAAATAAATAAATAAATAAAATAAATATATAAATAAAAAGAGAGAGAGAGTCGAGAAGACTGTTATTGAATTTACCGGCGTTGTTGTTAAGACCAAACAAAATCAACCTGGCCAAAAACACGGTTTCTTATATATATTATATATAATATATATATATAATATATATAATATATATAATATATATATATATATATATATATATATATATATATATATATATATATAATATATGTGTGTTTTTTGAGGTCCCGTAGAACAAAGAGACGACACGTGGGTGAAGTCTGCCTGGATCCGTTATTCACTAAACATGTAGGTTGACGTTATTAACACGTTAGCGGTTATTCCAGGTCACTCATACAAACGCGACAACAACAAAAAAAACGAGTATCGTTACTAAATAAAACACCGGCGTCGTGTTTTAACAGATATTCTCGGGCAGGAAGGAAACGTAGTTCTCAATGTTTACAACCAGCAGTATTAAAGAAAAGACAGCTGATTTATCTTGTGATGGAATTTACAGTTTGCCAGGCGGCTAGCTGTGCTAACATCAGCGACATCCACTTAACTTAGTCGTTTCTGCAAACTACTAATTACTTCACGTGAAAAGAAGAAGAAAGAAAGAAAACAAAAAATAAACAAATAAGAAAGTTCACCAACAAGGAAAACCTGCAAAAGCAGTGCGAGCAAAAAAGGGCTGTATGGTTAAACAGATGAGCGAGAGAGAGAGAGCTGTCAATCACGCCTCGAAGTCTCGTTCGCTGAAGCCACGCGGTCAACGGGCGGCCGAGATTTAAACTCTAAATATACACACGGGACTTCGCTAAACCCGACAAAAAAAATAATGAGCCGGCCCAAAAGAGTGCCGACCTTGCCGCTGGCGGTGCCTCCGGAGACACCGATGAGGAAAGGCTGTCGAATAATGGCGGTGGTGTCGCCGCCGCGGTCCCTTAGATGTGTCTCGCTGTCCCCGGCCATACTTGCAATGTGCCGCACGAGCTGCTGTGCTGGAACATCGTTGTGACGGAGCTCCTCCCACAGCACCACCCTATATTAGACACCACCGCAGTTTTTAGTTATTTACGCATTTATTTATTTATTTTTAACACAAGTTCACACCAACAGACACCTAACTGGTATTTGATAACTTTTAGATCGGAGAATATTTTCTTAATTATCCTTTTTTTGTTGTTGTTGTTGTGATTGACAGTAAAATGATCCAATAGTCTGTTACGCTCTTATCAGCGACTGTCGCGTTTCCTTAGCCCCACCTCCTCAGAAAGAAATAGTGTAATGGTAACCAAACGTTATATGCAAAGTTAGATGAAGATTCATAATCACAAGAGCCACGTTTAATGTGAACAGTCTTGTAGGTAAGTGCAGAAGAAAATGTCGCTGGCTTGTAACTGTTTTTTTTTTTTTTTTTTAGACTTGCCATAGTGAAGTGAAACTCCTTTTGACGTTTTCTAAAGAGACCGTGTTGCATGCGTTGCGCTGACCTGCAGCATTTTGTGTGTTTGACAGTTATTCGGTTAAACGTGGAGGGAGCAGTTTGAATATGCTCCGCAGGCTCGCTGCGTTCCCGTGGCGGGGGCCCGCGACGGGTGCTCCTCTCGTTGCGGCGCTGCGGTGCCTCTCCTCGGGCTCAGTGGAAGTCACGGTCCCGCTGAACTTCTGGGCCGGCAAGAGAAGGACAGGCCGAGAGACATGCGGCAAGGAAAGTGTTTACGAACCCGCAACAGGTCCGCCACAAAATTCTTATAATATCAAAAGAAAGTGTTTCACGTTGGACATTATTGGCTGTCTTAACTGGACTTTGGTCATTGGTCTGTGATGATGTCTGTCTGGTGATCTCTCGTGTAGAGGAAAACGATATCAGGTGTTTTAAAAGGTTACATTCACTTTCTGATTACTTTCTTGTCTTTCTACGAAATATATTCGGCATTTTACATATTCAAGAAAAGTGAACTGTTTTTCAGCATTACACTCCTTCACATGCTCATTCATATCCACATAGTCACAGCTGTCCACTTCCCTATGCAACCAGTTGTATGGCAGCTTCAGGGGAGCAGAACCAAAGACATGGGACCACAGCCTGCCTGGTACCCCATGCATTCAAGATTTTAAGTCCCTGTGGCTCGGCACATTAACTCCATTGGTGCTGCCACAGAGCCTGTATGCAGCCCGCTGTTCTAGCACAATGTTGCCTCTCCTCTTATCACTATTGCCTGCATTAAAAATGACATTTTCAGCACTGCAATGTAAATGCCACGCTGACTTCAATATGCCATGGGCCTGTATCCTGTAGACTTTGACCTTAATTTATTTTATCAAAGGATGACACACACCGAAGAACAAACAAAACAAGATGGCCTTGCCAAAGAGAGGCTCTGCCGGTTGACTTGGCGGTTTGGATGTTTCACTTGGCAGGTCGTGTCTTGTGCCGTTTGGAGACGTGTGGTGCTGTGGAGGTCGATCAGGCTGTGAAAGCTGCCAAGTCGGCCTTTAGCCTCTGGAGCAAAATGTCGGGGATGGAGAGGGCGAGGATCATGATAAATGCTGCCCACTTGATTGAGGTGTGTACTCTGTATTTGTTTGTATGTTTTATGTTTGAGAATCTCTAAACTAATTTGTCACAGATTAAATCCCATCATGCATAATGAAGATGTCAAGAGACTTTTTTTTTTTTTAAGTTGGAGGAACGTTTTGTCTCATGCCGAGTTGTTGCCAGTTTTGCTCAACCCACACTTAGATTGGCTCAGTTGAATGAATTAACACTTTGAAAAAACACCCGAAGGTCCTCCTTTCAATCATCCTCCTCCCATAGTGAAACTCAGTATTAGATAACAGTTTCTAACTTCAATCATTATATTTCATGAAAAAAGCAACCATAAAGTTTTGCACATCCTCTGTTGCTCCCACACAAATACAACTTGCGGGGTTTGCTCTGGTTTTCCTGCACAGAGTAGGAGAGAGGAGATAGCTGAAATGGAGGTGGTCAACAATGGGAAATCCATCACAGAGGCCCGTCTGGATGTAGACTCTGCCAGACTGTGTATTGAGTACTACGCAGGACTGGCCAGCACTCTGGCAGGTTCGTATAACGTTCACATATTTTCTCACACACTTAGCTGATCAGTGTCAAATAAAATAACCAATAAGGGGATGTCAGCAAATTTTACTTAATATTATGAACTAAGTGATCCCCTATGGCCTTTGTATGGTACACCATGAGTGCATTATAGGTTACATTATGTGTAAAAATTCAAATTGGTTTGGGCCTGTGGACCAATGATGAAGGGACATGCAAATTAAAACAATTTTTTTTTTTTAATAAAGTCTAAGTCTAAGTTATACAACATGTTTCCTGTGTCTTTCTAACCTTGCATAGCTAGATCATTCTCCACTCTGTATGGCTGCATGTTTGTACACTTTAAACCAATCACAATCATCTTGGGTGGTGTTAAAACCAGGATGCAGCGACGCTGCCCTTGCAAAATAGTGTCTGGAGGGGGGACTTGTTATTATGGAACATTTGCCAAAAGGAAAACAAATGTATTAAATTTGTATTTATTTTATTTTGATATAGTGCCAAATCACAACACAGGTTATTTCATGGCACTTAACACATTAAAGTCCGTACAGCAGAACTTTACAACATTATACAGAGAAACCCAACAATCCCACATAAAGTTGCTTTTTGTTGCGACTGGGATTTTGAATACAGTCGCTCAGATAGCAGGAGAGGAGAAGAATCTTACCCAAAATAGTCAACCAAAGGCAGGTTTATGAAAAAAAAAATTGTCTTCCTCGTCGGACTCGTCTTTCTACAAAACTGTCAAAGGTAAAATGCCACAAAAAAACCTGATCTGCTGATTATTTAACATACAGTGCATCCGGAAAGTATTCACAGCGCTTCACTTTTTCCACATTTTGTTATGTTACAGCCTTATTTCAAAATGGATTAAATTCATTTTTTCCCCTCAAAAGTCTACACACAATACCCCATAATGACGTGAAATACATTTTTTTGACATTTTTGCAAATCTATTAAAAATCAAAACTGAAAAAAATCACATGTACATAAGTATTCACAGCCTTTGCCATGACACTCAAAATTGAGCTCAGGTGCATCCTGTTTCCACTGATCATCCTTGAGATGTTTCTACAACTTGATTGGAGTCCACCTGGTAAATTCAGTTGATGGGACATGATTTGGAAAGACACACACCGTCTATATAAGGTCCCACAGTTGACAGTGCATGTCAGAGTACAAACCAAGCCATGAAGTCCAAGGAATTGTCTGTAGACCTCCGAGACAGGATTGTATCGAGGCACAGATCTGGGGAAGGGTACAGAAAAATGTCTGCAGCATTGAAGGTCCCGATGAGCACAGTGGCCTCCATCATCCGTAAATGGAAGAAGTTTGGAACCACCAGGACTCTTCCTAGAGTCGTCCACCCGGCCAAACTGAGCGATTGGGGGAGAACAGCCTTAGTCAGGGAGGTGACCAAGAACCCGATGGTCACTCTGACAGAGCTCCAGCGTTGCTCTGTGAAGAGAGGAGAACCTTCCAGAAGGACAACCATCTCTGCAGCACTCCACCAAGCTACATGGTAGAGTGACCAGATGGAAGCCACTCCTCAGTAAAAGGCACATGACAGCCCGCCTGGAGTTTGACAAAAGGCACCTGAAGGACTGTCAAACCATGAGAAACTAAATTCTCTGGTCTGATGAAACAAAGATTGAACTCTTTGGCCTGAATGCCAAGCATCATGTTTGGAGGAAACCAGGCACTGCTCATCACCTGGCCAATACCATCTCTACGGTGAAGCATGGTGGTGGCAGCATCATGCTGTGGGGATGTTTTCCAGCGGCAGGAACTGGGAGACTAGTCAGGATGGAGGGAAAGATGAATGCAGCAATGTACAGAGACATCATTGATGAAAACCTTCTCCAGAGCGCTCTGGACCTCAGACTGGGGCGAAGGTTCATCTTCCAACAGGACAACGACCCGAAGCACACAGCCAAGATAACAAAGGAATGGCTTCAGGACAACTCTGTGAAAGTCCTTGAGAGGCCCAGGCAGAGCCCAGACTTGAACCTGATTGAACATCTCTGGAGAGATCTGAAAATGGCTGTGCACCAACACTCCCCATCCAACCTGATGGAGCTTGAGAGGTCCTGCAAAGAAGAATGGGAGAAACTGCCCAAGAATAGGTGCCGAGCTTGTAGCATCATACTCAAAAAGACTGGAGGCTGTAATTGCTGCCAAAGGTGCTTCAACAAAGTATTGAGCAAAGGCTGTGAATACTTATGTACGTGTTATATTTTCATTCTTTATTTTTAATAGATTTGCAAAAATTTCAAACAAACTATTTTCACTTTGTCATTATGGGGTATTGCGTGTAGAATTTTGAGGGGAAAAAATTAATTTAATCCATTTTGGAATAAAACTGTAACATAACAAAATGTGTAAAAAGTGAAGCGCTGTGAATACTTTCCGGATGCACTGTATACTGCCATCATTTTGTAGAAAAAAAGCGTGCAAAATTTGAATGAAATCTATTTTGAAATCTTGACACCGTCACCCTTTCAACTATTAACGTATATTTTTTATTTATCTGTTTTTCATTGTTAAGGCCAGCATGTCCAGCTGCCTGGGGGATCCTTTGCCTACACCCGCCGGGAGCCTCTGGGAGTCTGTGTTGGTATCGGTGCTTGGAATTATCCTTTTCAGATAGCTGCCTGGAAGTCAGCTCCAGCTCTGGCCTGTGGTACGGGATTCTTCTACAGCTGTCAAAACAGCTTTTTCTCTCCATATCTAAGATTAAGAAGAACGTCTCACATACAAGTGTAAAGAATTCAATTAAGTTTATTAAGAAGTTAGACTGTGGGTCAAGGAAAAACTTGAAAACATTCTTGGGTTTGAAAAACCCCATTATGTCACAAGTGAACAGAAAACATTCTGATTGGATACAATAAATTCCAAATTTGGTACATATGATGGATGAACATTAAAAAAAAAAAAAAGTTTATTTTTCTTAACGTACTTTTACATATTTTGTTATTCATACCAGATTCTTCCAGGTTTGGTTTTAAATGGCATGAACTGCTGTAACATCTAAACATATTGTGCAGTTGCAGTCAGTTTTTAAATGTCCTGTTTACACATTTGCACACTAAATCCAGAAAAATGTAATGGCATTTCACCTGTAGGTGGCACTACAGTAAAATGATGGTCTTGCGCTATATATCAAAGTCAATCACTGTAATTAATGGAGAATTCTATATAATATAAGGAAATGTGCAGACTGGACATCCTTTAAGTATAACCTATGACTTAAATGAGTCAAACAATCGAAGTCTTCATTTTTTTCCGTCCTCCCTCTAAAATAGGTAACTCCATGGTGTTTAAGCCCTCACCGGTGACACCCGTCACAGCGGTCCTGCTGGCAGAGATCTATGAAAAGGCCGGCGCTCCAGAGGGGCTGTACAACGTGGTGCAGGGCGGCCAGGAGACCGGCAGCTTACTGTGTCACCACCCCGATGTCGCTAAGGTGTCCTTCACCGGGAGTGTTGCCACGGGACAGAAGGTCGGTGTTTGGGACATTTCATTTCAGATGTGTCAATATGGTTTTATGGTTTGGAAAACTTTTAGTTCTGCCTTTTTTGTCCTACTCTGTGATATGACCGTGATGGGGGAAAAAAAGGATTTGTCTCTTCCTCTTGTTTTTGCATTGTGGCTCCGGAAAGTCTCTCGTCAAGTAGGCTCCAAAACGTTTCCTTTGTTTTCTGTCTTATTTGCAAGTGATTCTTTCCGCATCTAAATTGACGACTCCCCTGTGTTGTTATCTTGTGACCTACAACCAGCTCTGTATTACCATACGAAAGCAGATATAAGGGGAATGGGAGTGACTGTCAACTGTTTGTCACACTGTATGAAAGCTGCCCTAAGGAAAGCCCTGCCGGAGAGAAAGACGAGGACTGCGGAGGGTAGAGCCCTGCTGGGGCGAGCCCTGCAGAGGAGAGGACTGCTGGGGGAAACCAGGCTGGGTAGAGCCCGGCTGGGGCGAGGACTGTTGGGGAGGACTGCTGGGGGGGAGCACTGCTGGACACCTCTCTTTGAGGGTGCATGTAGTTGCTCCTTCTTGCGAGAATAAAATGTCCGATGTGTTTGATTTTGAACCAAGCCTCTGAGTAATTTTTCTAACAGACCGGAATCACTGATGGATATTCATCTATGCGACTTTGACTCACAGATTATGGAGATGGCTTCTAAAGGGGTAAAACCGGTGACTTTGGAGCTGGGCGGGAAATCTCCTCTGCTCATCTTCCAGGACAGTGATCTGGAGAACGCTGTGAGAGGAGCTCTCATGGCCAACTTCCTGTCTCAAGGCCAGGTGTAGAGTGTTTGTGTTTGATATGCGTTCACTTTGTGACTTGAGGGAACTTTATTGGCAGTTAAATCAAAAACCACTTGTGTCGAGCTCGCAGCCTATTAATTAATGGGGGATTTTATTTGTATCACAGGTCTGCAGCAACGGCACACGGGTCTTCGTTCAGAGGAATGTTCTGCCTGAGTTTGTGGAGGAGGTGGTGAAGAGGACAAGAGCCATTGAAATAGGAGATCCTCTATTAGAGAGCACCAGGATGGGAGCGCTGGTCAGCCAGCCTCATCTGGATAAAGTCCTCTCCTTTGTTGATCAGGCAAAAAAAGAGGTAAGACTTGTCCAGATCATTTATCTTGCTTTGTCAATGTGTTTGTGTGCAACTTTAATTTAGACTCTGGTGTTAATTATACTCTTACTAGGGAGCCACGGTGTTGTGTGGGGGGGAACCTTTTGTCCCGTCAGATGCCAAACTCAGAGGCGGATACTACATGACTCCATGTGTACTGGGTAACATACTTTTTTTTTTTTATGGATGAAATATTTTCCTTTTTGTTAACATTTTTGGAGGTCCTGCAGATTATTTACTTAATTTCCAATTTAACCGGAACACCACAAAAATGTCTTAACTCAGAGGGGTCCAGTACAATATAAATACAGCGTAGATTTATGATTCTTCGAGGCCTCACCGGTGTCCCAATGTTCTCGTCCTTTGTTTTTACCCCCTCGTAGGTGACTGCACAGATGAGATGACCTGCGTGAAGGAGGAGATCTTTGGTCCCGTCATGTCTGTGCTGTCCTTCGACACAGAGGAGGAGGTGCTGCAGAGAGCCAACGACACCACGATGGGTCTGGCTGCAGGTGTTTTCACCAGGTCGGTTTGTGGGGGAAAATGTGCCCTTTTTTTTTTGCCTCACAACTTTCAGAAAAATCTACATTTTAAAGCAGCAAAATGAAGACTGGTTGAAGTATAAAGTAGAGAGAAATGTATGTCAGTAATGGCATGTGCACGTGGCAGCAGACTGCTTAGTAATCATTCTCAGTTATTTCAGTAAATTCCCCAACACATTACCACTTTAATGTGTTTAAAATGAACACACCTTCTGTAGGGACGTGCAGCGAGCCCATCGTGTGGTTGAACACCTCAAAGCTGGTTCCTGTTTCATCAACAACTACAACATTACTCCTGTGGAGGTGCCCTTCGGAGGCTTCAAAATGTCAGGTACAGTATATTAGGTTGTTCCCTGCTTTCGTTTCCTCACCATGAGTTATGCTATGAGTTATTTGAATGACACAGATCTACTTATAGTGGATATAACGAAAGGAAAATGTTATGTTATTGTCTGATGTGACCTCTGGAGAGTACAACTTTGTAAAAAAAAAATAAAAAAAAACGTATTTAAATCCTTCCTAGTCGCAGTAAGTAAAGTGGAAGTCGCTTTCTGATCCTTACTTCACCAGGCATAGGGAGGGAGAACGGCCAGGTGACAGTTGAATACTACTCCCAGCTGAAGACTGTGTTTGTGGAGATGGGAGACGTGGACAGCCTCTTCTAGACCACACAACCAGAGGGAGCTGTAACACTGAGCCGGAGGCTGGAACAGACGGTCTGGACGAGGACATCTCTTCCATCACTCAGGGAAAAGCAATCAAACACAAACCAGCCCCGATCAATGGGGCTCGAGGAAGCCGTCCTTTTTTGTGTATGTTTGTGTGAGTTGAGGGCAAATGTAACTCTGTGTACAGCAAACTGAGGCTGAGCTGAATAGTTAGATATTAGATTTAAAATCAAGCATTATTGTCTGAGCCAAACTGATCTCATCAAAAATTGAAGTTTTTAATATTTACTGAATCTTGATTGATTTCAGCCACGAGTGTAAATTGGCTTCATATTGTCATTCATGATTGCATAGCAGCAGCAGTTTTGTCACACGTTGAAGTTTTTTCCATTTATGTTGAGAATAATATTTCAAATGTATGTAACGAAACAATGTTTACAATCAAGCTTTATTTCTTCAACTATAGATATTAACCTATTTTTGTACACATACAGAATACTAAAAAATATATCACTTTTAAACATTGTATTGATGAAATTAATCTCAAATGTAAAAATGCTTATAATAAGAACTATGACAGCAACGGCCTGCCATGTGGGTAGATAGACTCATCAAAGGAACCCGTCTAACACATTGATAACATAAACAGTGTTTGAAAATATTACAAAAGAACAAATAAGGTGTTCATATTTCTGTTTTGTTTGTGCACTTGTCTTCTTGCTTAAATTCTTCTTCTTCTCTTCCTCGCCAGATTCCTGCCACCTGCATTTCTCTAAGATAGACACACTCAAAGTAAATCACATGCCCAGTTTGCATTGATGTAAAACACAACAAGCTCTAATATGTTATGATTTATATATTTGTTTCTGTATTCCTGTATCTAGTGTGAGTACCTTTGCCACAGGTCTTTTTGGTTTCTTGAACTGTGCAGACTCTGTTTAAAGAAAAGCCAGCGATGTAAACCCTTTGTTCAGTTTTACATGTTATTAATAGTAGCAGTACACACAATAGTCTTACCATCTTCAGAGGGCAGGTCCTCCTCATCGCATATTTTCTTGCGAGGATCCTAAGAAGATTTAACAAGAAAAAGCTAGATTTAGTACTTTTTGAGAAAATGACAACAGCAAAGAAAGAGGGAATGCTTTTTTCTTTTAGTTGGACTCCTACGAAACTGAAATCCGTCACTTTAACGGTCTCTTTTCTGGACCCGCCTTCATCACTTCCTTCTCCGGAGAATTGCGGCGAGAAACCGGCTTGGTCTCCCTCAAGTGGTTCCCTTGCTGCAGTTTCTCCACTCGGCCTTGTTCCGCTGACACGCGAACCCTCAAGGTGTGGAAGGCCGTCTGCACCTCGCCCACCTTGAAGTGCACCGCCATGCCTTCAAACCACAGGCTGTCACATTCGCCTTCCTTGAAGCCGGGTGGTTGGTAGTCAGCAGGGGTGACTTGAAAGGGAGAGCCGGATATTACCATCATGCAAACCTTTAAAACTGGATTCTGAATTGATTCTCTGATGTGTCTTACTGTCATCGTAGTAGTAGAGCTTCATGGTGAGGTAGACATTATCGGGGAGGGCACCCAGGTTCTGCATGAGCAGGTAGAGCTTCCTGATGAGCAGCACCGAGGCTCTCTTGGTGTCCTCCAGTGTCACCTGCATCTCCATGTTGTCGTTCCTGTATATCAACATCAGCTCTGTCGGCTGCTCTCGGCACTGTCAATATGTGACAAATGCAAACATAAAGCAGATCTATCCCAACCTGAGTATGTCCATCTCTGGTCCCTTCTCAGTGTATCTGAATTTAAACTGGTAGGACTCGATAATGCGCTGAAATGAGAAAAGTGTTTCTTAATGGTGATCACACAACACACTGGTAGCATGACAGGAATATGATTTTCTAGTATTATAAAACAACTTACATTAGGTTCATCTGGGTTGGTGTACACCTGGATTGGAACAATAACAATCTGTAGGTAATATAAGCCATATATTTGATATAAATGTTGCTGTCCTGGTTTAATTTACTCACCCCGATGAAGACAAAATGGAGCTGAAAAGACAACAACAGTTAACAATAGCAAAAGAAGCAACAGTATTGATCAAAAAGGCAGACCACATAAAATGTATAGTCAAGGATGTAGTAGACTTACATACTGCCTCTCTAGTGCCTCAAAGGAGCCCATCATCCTGAACAAAACAAGTGGGAAAAGGATAAAAAAAAAAAAAAAAACATCAGTCAGGGAAGGAAAGTACCTCCAGCCACCAAGTTCTGACTGATACTGTACATTTTAATTTAGAAATGGGTCTGACTTGAGCTGCCATGGCTGTCTGATTCAATTATTACTGTGCAGGATGGCCCGGATGTTTTGTTTACCATTTCACAACTTTGCAGGCACCAGGGGTATTGCCGTTTTCACGCAAAACTTTGATGCACAAATCTGGAGAAATTACAAACAAAACAAAACAAAACAAAAAACCAGCATTAATAATTCTCATTAAAGAGTAATAATTACAAGCAAGATTATATAAAACAGTTTTTTGATTGTTTGTTTCGAGGTTTATACTGTTATTTCTCTGTTAATCATGGGTTTCCAATACACCTGGGATAACGTACGTTAAATTAAATCGCTTAAAGAAATGCAATTAAGTGAAAGCAGTTTCGTAATAACTTTTTTGTGAAGAGGTCTTTACATTTAATCCCCACACACACACACACACACACACACACATCCGGGGTGTTTGCGGTCATGTGTGCTCACCTTCCAGGTATCTGGATCTGTAGGCGTCCTCCGGGAAAATCCCCCTGAGATAGGTGATGGAGGACACGGCTACCGCCATCATCCTCTTGACGAAGACAAGGGACTCTTTCTTGGTCTTTAGGTCGTTCAGGAATAATCCTGCCCACTTAAAACATCAGTACAAAGACGATTACTGAACTCGTGTTACTCCATGGCCACACGATGGCGCAATTTTGTCTTCGTTGAATGTCATCCAGCCGGTGAGAAATCACGACACAGACTCATAAATACACAAAGAAGCAAACATGTTGTTGTTGTTGTTGTTTTTGCTGAAGGGTCGTGTGTACAAACCTCTGCAGTTTCCTCCTTGCTCTTCCTGATAGACATTTTTCCAGCGGCCATTTTTCAAGCTACCTCGGTATGCTGACAAAGTGAACAAACATCAATATTTAATCACAGCCGGGTCCCGATTCCGCTTCAAGTGATATCAACGACACTTTCTTCTGAAATAACAGTTATTTCAATATTTTTCTCCAGGTGCTCCGAGACGCCTATTTAAACCGTCATCAGCCAGGAACAGACGGACAGATGTGACGAACCACTTTCAGTTTTTCCCGCCGTAAACGCGTCTTCGATGACGTCACTCCGTACGCTGGTACATAAATAATCGCATTAAAAAGGTACAAAGTCACTCTAAGTTATAAGATGAGCTTCAGTCAAAATTGCATTGACTAATTTTAGTAAAACCAGAATCTACTAACAAGACTATATATATAAGGGAAGAATAAATTAACAATAAAAATTTTATTTTCAAAATGTTTTCTGGTTGGAAAAGTGCGTTTTTTTTTTATTTCCCAAAGTATTGATGAACACGTGTTTATTCAAGTCATTAAGAACACTGTTGACGAACTGCCAGAGATATCCACCAGCAGACAGCTCTACATTTAACGCACTAGCAGATAAAAGCTCAGGTGTAATTCATGACCTTAAGGATATAAGTGTAAGCAAGTTCAGCGAGTCAATATAAGCACAACGTAGAGCCCCGATACTACATGTGAACACAGCCATGATTTATCTCATCAATTACACCTGTGCAAATCAAAATGTCTGCATACAGAAAATGCCCTTAATTATATATTTTAAAGGTCTTTTTAAATTTCAGTGCAGTCCAGCTTTACTAGATGCTTGCATATTCTTTTTGTTTGTTTGAATATGTATAATGTTCACTGAGGTTACTATAGATATAAAGGAAATCATTAGAGTATCCATATATGGTAATCTTGTTATTTTTTTTAAAGTCTGTGAGGTGATGGACATCCTTAAAATATCCAACATGGGCTGCACTTGACAATACCATAAAAACAGCACTGTAAATATGAAGAAATTGTGTTCTTTGAAGTGAGTGTTTTTCTGTCTTCTTTATTTAGACGAAAGAACATTTTGTTGTTCACTGTAAAAAAAAAAAACAACAACAACAAAAAACATAAGCAGATTTGTTTCTGGCTCATTCCAATAAAGATGTTTGTTTAGGTCCGTTGTATCTAACAATAGTAAGGAATGACATAATACAACAAACAGACATTTAGCTCTGTAAGACAGAAAATACAGCACACATACATTACCGCAGCATAATTACACAACGACATACTGTGGTCAGAAGTGCACTATTCACTCCACAGAACACGCACACAACGTGTTGACTACAAAAACTGTCTCTTAAACACTCCTCCGCACGCACAGCGGCCGACTTAAATATGGGAAATGTAATCATGAAATGAAATCTCCTACGGCTGGCAGCGGACTCTGGCCTCGGGTTTATTATTACTGCTTGGAGAAGAAATCTTTGCTTTTCTGGATGTCGGGTTTGATGGTGTCACTTCCTGGTTTCCAGCCGGCGGGGCAGACTGAAAAGATAAGTTTGTAATGAGTCCCGGCCGGTAGATGAAATAACAAAGATGTGCCACATGTATGGTTTAAATCCTGCACTGCTTTAAACAGACAAATGTGACGGAGGTTCGGTTGTATGGTGTAAAATTTCTTTGTGCCAGACCTCAGCAGTGATAAGAGCACAAACCTTTAAATACAGCCAGTAGCAATTCTTGTCAAGTTCAAGCAAGTCGAAGCGGTAAACATTAAGAGTGTCACAGAACAGCAGTAACTTACCTTCTCCGTACTTGTCGGTGAACTGAAAGGCTTGCACCAAACGCAAGGTCTCGTCAACGGAGCGTCCGACTGGGAGGTCGTTGATGGTGATCTGTCGCAGGATGCCCTTGTCGTCAATGATGAACAGACCCCTGAAATGGAGAGAAAGAGCGGTTTATAGGTCTTAGTCTTAGGCCCCGCCCCTCAGCAGCACGGTGACTGACAGCAGGAAAGGACATCTTCTCCCACTCGCAGCTTGAAGCATCTTTAAAAAAGGTGCCGAAGCAACACGAACAATAGATTTAACGGTTCTAGTCCATATGAAAGCACGCCATGGAGGTGAACAGTAACTCCACATTTTTAAGCCCACCTGTAGGCGATGCCCTCATCCTCCTTCAGGACACCGTAGTCTGTGGAGATGGTGCGCCGCGTGTCGGACACCAGGGGGATCTTCATGGGACCCAGGCCGCCCTGCTTGCGTGGCGTGTTGGTCCTTTGACAACGCAGAAACAAAATGTGAGGACTTTGTAAGAGTGATTCCACTCGATCGCCGGGGGTGTTTTTTAAAATATGAAGCCATGTAAATACCACGCGAAATGGGAGAAATGAGAGTCCACAGAGGCGGCGATGATCTCGCATCCGATCTTCCTGAATTCGTCGGCAGCGTCGCTAAAAGCGATGATCTCGGTCGGACACACGAAGGTGAAGTCCAGTGGATAGAAGAAAAAGACGACATACTTTCCTGTGCCGCAGGAAAAAAAAAAACAATACGGCTATTGAATTTATCGCACCGCAGTCTAATTATTTATTTTCTTCAGAAGTGTAAATTAATGTCCACTCAATATGTTGTGGCATCACAGAACAATGAATCACAGAGGAGAGCATCATCAAAGCAGGTCCTGCACCCAGCAAAGGGGGAGGCAGACACAGGTTGTGGTGTACCTCTGAATTCTGACAGCTTCAGGTCGTTGAACTGTCCGTCTGGCATCACCGCTTTGGCTGTGAAGTCTGGAGCCAGCTTCCCGATTCTTGCGTTGCCTGCAGACATCTTCAGTCTGACTGGGTTACAGAAGGAGGAAACTGTTGGTAAATTACACAACCTCTTCTCAAAACCAGACCTGTGCATTGTTTAGCGGTGTATGTGAAGTCATTGATTAAAATGAACCCTTCCTCCTTTACAGGACAGGGAAATCACATCTCTCTTATTGAGAACATCAACTCAGTTCTACAACCGTTTTGTTTCTAATGAATGCATTGTGCATTTAACTATAATTTTTATTATCAAGTAATCTGCCGATGGTTATCTTGAATATTCATATTAACCTTTTAGTCCTTAACAAGTGTGAAGATAGTCAAACATTTGCCATCAAGGTTTTTCGGAGGCCGCAGTGACAATGGCGTTGTTTTATCTGGTCAAAACTCCAAACATATTAAATCTTTTGACACAAACAAAATCAGCAAATCTTCAACCTTGAGAGGTTGAAGGCAGCAGTAAATGTTCAGGATGTTTGTTTGTGCAGAGAACTGTTTTTAAAATCATACAAATAATTCACAGCCATTTTTTTCACATCTGTTCTTATTGCCGTTTGTTTTTATTTACTATTTTTTAAAGTATATAATGTGGCAACATATCTTTATCAGATATTTAGTGTCTTGTTCTACAGATTTGCAATTCTGCTTTTAAATGTTATTGTTATTTTTAATCCATTATTGATTATGCTGCCGTAGCAGAACGAGATCCTTTGAGGGATCAACAAAGTATGTCTAGGTATTTATCAATACTTTCAACCCTAAAAGTAACACCATTGGAGTTGTGACAAATCATAATCCCAGTGACTTTCATTCATCTTAGAGTGCTGTAAATATTAGTACACCACGTGAGAGTACATAATACACTGAATGAGTTTAGTTAAAATCAAAACTGAATACCATACACAGATATCCGATGTTGGATACACAACCGGGTGTAATTGAGGCACATACAAACCAAAGCAAATCAAAGCCAACGAAACCCAGTAACTATTTTCACTTCTCCTCTCGGTTCAAAGGCGTTTCCGCATATGGATGTCACTATTTTACAACGTGTCTTCCTTCATATAAACCCCCGGTACATTTTCAGGAATTTGTCCACCTCGGTTCATTTGTAAAGGTAAAGTTATTACTCTTGCGTGCGTTTGGGATTTCACTAGCAAACGGTGCCATCAGCTAAAGTATTAAAAAAAAAAAAAAAAAACGTCGAGATTTTTTGTAGACTTGACTTAAAAATAACCAAAGTTATGGTCCTTTCCTTCAATGGAAACAAAGAAAACTTTCGAAAATGCATTATCATTCTGCAGAAGAAAAAAAAAAAAAACACACTTGTTGAATTGTAAATTCACTTACGCAACTGAAAACTTCAATGCGTAAATAAACTAGACAACTGAACGCGTTGAAGAACAAAAACTTAATTTAAAAAAAAAGTGACACATAAAAAGAAAAACATACTTTCATGTATTTCATAACGTACCTCAGTTTTGACCACAGCACAGAGCAGACACTGGAGAGGAGGAGTGCAACGGCTGACAGGGTCGATTGGGGAATTTATACCCTGGCTCGCATCTCGCGATAACATCGTACTGAACGTGAACAAAGCTCACTTGAGCCCAGTCCCTCAGTCTCAACCTGCAACTACACAGCATGACTTTGCAGTTTTCCTTGTCATTTTCAGGGAATGCTTATGCTCTTGTGTAACCACATCAAAGCCGGCGAAAGAGAAGGAAGACGGAAGAACAGGATTCCAGGAAATACGTCACTTCTTTTTGAAAGCAGTACCTGTTTAATATCAGAGGGACGTCTTTTACATCAGCATGTGATTCATCATAAATCACTGCAGCCTTTTTTTTTTTTTTGATGCAGAACACTAAATTATTTATCTCAAACTTGAAAAAGAGAAGGTCCCTGATGGTTTGCACTTCCCTAAACCAGGTTACAACCAGGCAGGGGTCACAGAGGCATGAGTTTTCATCACATGACTCAACCTCTGCAAGGGTGTGGAGCCAAGTCATTGTCATCATGAACAAGCATTAAATAAGATCTTCATATTGCTCCATGCTGCAGCCTCTTATTGGCTAATGATTTACTAATTAACTTTCAAAATAAAGCAACTGCCACAACATGTTTTTATTATATATTTCAATTGGTTTACACCGTGTATGTTTCCACCATGTTCCAGATGACGGCAATCTTGCATATGTATGTTTTATACTGCCAGGACATAGGCTCTCAGACACAGCACTGAAGAAGACAAAACATTGTCTTAAAATGGGCTCATATTCTAGATTAATATTTTTGTACAATATATCAGTTAATTACAAATAAAATACTTAAAGAGGTAGCCAAAACAGTTTAAAACGTACATACTTTTTGAATTGTTGAATAGATATTATAGAACAAGTTCAGTAAACTTGTTTTATACTGAGTATACTGATCATATGATATTGAGACCACCATTTTCTAGAAGTTCCTTAAGCTGCTTGAATGGCACATCGCTCACTTTTTTCCAGCATGTTATTGCAACATCTTGGGTTTATCCAGTGGATTTATGAAGGTATTTTTCTTTCTCATTTCCTCATCACTGGCTATATTTACTTAATGACTGAACTGAGGAACACCACACATTGTCTCGTCTTTTTCACTCTGGCAGAAGTTTTTGGAATAAAAAAAGGAAGTTAATTGAGTCCAGGGAGTCTGTTGCAGATCAGTAATTTGTAAAGTATATTTTAATTGTGCTGTTCTTAATAAAATATCCCGTGTCTCCTCATGATTTATTTGGCCTGGAGTTTATTATCTTGTGGACTGCTTGTGTTATACGGCATATAAAGCCGTCCTGTTAAATGATTGGCTGCATGATCTGAGGTCACTCCCAGAGGTGCTATTATATTTATATTATATATAATAATATATATTATATTGAATCAACAGGACAGTTGTTAAGACTCAGCAGAGTCATATGTACTACCAATAGCTGAGTCCAATTTACTCCCAAACCTATTATAATGTACAACAAACCTTGTGTGTGACAAAAGGAGATATTACACTGGAAGGGAAATAAAGCTGATTTCAAATGCAAATTACTAAAGGCCACAGTTTTTTTTAGTTGCAAAAGCTTTATGTCCACTTATTCAAAGGCAGACTTACTTATCTTATCTGTAAACTTTAAAGCTTCTTATTGCCAGTTTCTCAGCAGTTCATGGCCAAAACTTGACTAATTCAGTGGTTCCAACATCAACTATATAACAAATAAAGTCCAGGAAATCATTCTCAACATACATTTTTCTGGTTGTTTTTTTTAGATACTCTCAGTTCTCCTCAGTCTTTCTAATCTGGGCAGACGGAGGCTGTTGTTGTTCAATCAAACCCTCCATCCTGCCTATTTTCTCTGCTGCCGCCGAGCAATGTCTTTGCACGCTGTTGCCATGGCAGTGCGTCAAGGGCCAGATAAGAGGGGACACACACACAATAACCTCCCGTTAGAAACACCGCGGTGGGCTTGTGATCAAACACTGCCCTGCGTTCATCTACTGTCTCATAATATGCCCATAATTAGTGCATCCACTCCACCACTGAATCTGAAGCAGCCTGATGTTTGAAGGGTACTCATGGATGGATCTATCATCCTGGTTGCATTCAGCGCTGCATAATAACAAAACAGTTGTCACACGTGATGGTGGATTAAGAAATAGCTTGAATATAGAGATACTTTAAATCAATATTGGTAAATGAATGAACAATAAATCTTTATATAAGTATTGTCTGTACCACACCTCACTTCTTAAGGGGTTTGTTTTCTTAAAATATGCTCCTCTAATGCTCTAATAGATAATATGAAGTACCTGAATGAACGCGGGTGTGTGGTGTGGTATAGATTTCATTTGGAGGCCATGATGTAATGATGACAGTGTGAGGGGGATTGAGCTAAATTGTCTCTCAGTGGGAGGTTGATTGTGTGCCAGGTCCAGGCTTGTCTTGAGGACGCAGCTCCACAGTAGAGTCAGCAGGAGGAGCTCAGAGGGGAGCTGGACAATCCCTGTTCCTCACAGCAGGACATGACAGCAGTTTATAATGCACTTATACAGACATCCATTGGAAACGTACACACACACACACACACACACACACACACACACACACACACACACACACACACACACACACACACACACACACACACACACACACACACACACACACACACACACACACACACACACACACACACACACACACACACACACACACCACCACCTCACTTTTATTAGGTAGCTTTTATCAGTTACTCTTTGCTGAACAACTTTAATCAACAGTAATGAATATATATTGTGAAATAATCCAATACATTCTATACATTTCTGTTTCTGACAGTTTGAGCAGAAACCTGCTGGAGATCATTTTGTAGGGCTCTGGCAGCACTCCTCCTGCTCCTCCTTGCACAAAGGAGCAGATAGCGGTCCTGCTGCTGGGTTGTTGTCCTCCTACGGCCCCCTCCGCGTCTCCTGGTGGACCGGCCTGTCTCCCGGTATCTCCTCCGTGCTCTTGACACTGTGCTGACAGACACAGCAAACCTTCCTGCCACAGCGTGCATTGATGTGCCATCCTGGATGAGCTGCACTACCTCAGCAACTTCTGTGGGTTGTAGACACCGCCTCATGCTACCTATATATAGATAGATAGATAGATAGATAGATAGATAGATAGATAGATAGATAGATAGATAGATAGATAGATAGATAGATAGATAGATAGATAGATAGATAGATAGATAGATAGATAGATAGATAGATAGATACTTTATTAATCCCCAAGGGGAAATTCTTTTGTTACAGCAGCATTTATAGATACAGGAAAGAAATAAAATAACAGTAAAAAATATTAAATATAAAAATGCACAGTATATATAATAAAATAAAATATATTAAAAAAAAATTACATTAACACTAACTAAACAATAGTGCAAAGTTTAATCTAGTGGTGAAGGCACTGGCAAAATGCAAAAGTGACCAAAAATCATCCAGAAAGGATGAAGACAGAGAAATGGTCTGTGGTCACCACCTGCAGAACCGTTCCTTTATAAGGTTGTCTTGATAATTGTCTTTCATTTCCACCTGTTGTCTGTTCCATTTGCACAACAGCAGGTGAAATTGATTCACAATCAGTGTTGCTTCCTGACTGGACAGGTTGATTTCCCAGAAGTGTGACTGACTTGGAGTTACATTGTGTTGTTTAAGTGTTCCCTTTATCTTTTTGAGCAGTGTATATATATATATATAAAAAAAATTCCAGTGTCATAATGAAAGCTACATAACAGGTTCAGTGTCATAATGAAACCTGGCATATAAAATAAAATGACCATGGGGGACCTTAGGACCTTAGTAGGATTTTCAAATTAATGGAAATTTATAGAATGTATTGGATTATTTCACAATATATATTCATATAGGTAGTAGTGGTAGCATTACTAGTATATAGCACTACCAATAATAGTACTATGTAAAATAGTTGTAGTAATAGGGTCACAAACTTTTTGTGTATTTCAGTATTTAGGTGTTGTTTCCCCACCAGGTAAACAGTACTGTTAATAATAGTAGCAACAATTGTTGTCGCTGTATTGGGAGTAATAGTAGTATAATTATTATTTGTAGTGGTATTAACAGTATAGTAACTGCAACCGAAGTTGTAGTCGTGTAGTCATGCAGTCGTCTGGCGGTGCTCTGTACCTTTAAGGATTCTCCCGCGCTGGTCTATAAATACGGAACTCGACCGGAAAAGGAAGAACATTTCGCGCCAAATTGAAACAACAGAGCAGCCAGGCGGAGCAGCGACAGAGACGAGCTGAGGCACACACTCCACCTGATCCAACTTTTACCTGCTCTGTCGTTATTTTACTTTGTCCGAGGTATGTACTTACTTCTCCTAACCCTCGTGTTTCGGGACTTGCGCCGCAGACGCGCGTCTTGAACGCGGCGAGCCGCTCGGTGTTTTGGTCCGCGGAGCCGAGCTGACCGATTTGTTTTGTCTCCGTCCGGTGCAGCGAACATGGAGGAGGCCCACCAACTCCTCGGCACCGGCAAGAGGCACCTGGTGATGGGGAAGGTGGTGGAGGCGGTGAGCGCCCTGCAGGAGTCCTGCGCCATGCTGTGAGTGGACCGTCGGTCCGGAGAGGACGCGCAGCTGCGGCTAACGAGCTCAATAAATGAAACCGCGGATTTTTAACACTGAGGAATAAACACGTGTTACGTAACAGATGCTAGCCAGGAAAACTGTTAAAGGACTAGTATAAATACATTAATGGCGAAAGGGAGTAAGCGGCAGCTCGGGCACGCTCATTTTCAGAAGGCGTGCAGAAGAGTTGAATTAAATCGGTAACTTGAGGAGAATTTGAAGGTGGTTTAAGCAAATCAACAAAGATTGCGTTAACTCGCCCTGAAGGAGCACCAACAAGGAGCACGTGTTTCCATGCACACTGGTGATAATCCGAATGATCTTTCTTTTTTTTGTTTTTATTTCAGAGCTTCAAAGTATGGCGACACAGCAGAGGAGTGTGGAGAGGCTTTCTTCTGGTGTGGTAAAGCGCTGCTGGATTTGGCACGGTATGATTTATGAATAGCAGTTTTACTCCTGACCCACTTTTACTCCTGGCCCACTTCAGCCTCGAGTCAATAGTGCCGAGCAGTCCATTCATTTGTGTTCCTCATTGTGGATCTAACTGTGGGGAATAAGTCGGACTCAAGTCCTGCTGTTGTTGTAGGATGGAGAACTCGGTCCTGGTTAATGCTCTGGAAGGAGTACCTGAGGAGGATGAGGAGGAGGAGGACGAAGAGGACAAATCCAAGGACTCCAATGTTGAGTGCACAGAAAACCTAGACGGTGAGGACACGGTGTCGTATTTCTCCAACTGGTCCGTTCCATCTTTTTACTCGGGCTTGTTTTTGTGTTGCTGGACTACGAATCAAATCGAACTATTCTGCTTACAGAGAAGACGAGAGATGAGCTGAGGGTTCAGGTGTACGATGCCATGGCGGCGAAGACTGTCGAAGATGCGGCGAAGACTGTCGAAGATGCGGCGAAGACTGTCGAAGATGAGGAGAAGACTGTCGAAGATGCGGCGAAGGTGGAAGGGAAGCAGAGCGAGGATGCGGAGGAGTCGGAGACTGCCGTGGAGGAGCAGAAAACTGTGAAGGTAGAGGCTGAAGAGGAAATGAACGACCAAGATGATGGAAGCAAACCTGAAGAGGAGAAGGACGACGAAGAGACTGACAAGGAAACGAGTGAGAATGAGACAGAATCTGCTGAGAAGGAAGAGGAAGCAGCAGGTGACGTTTCCTTCTTCACTCTCTATCCTTTATCTGCAGACATTAATCATAAATGTCTCTTGTTATCCTGTTGGTCTAAACTCGTACAATTTGCCTCTTTAGATGTAGAAATGGCGGGTGATGCTGAGACGCAAGGAGATCAGACTGCTGAGAAGGTAGTGATCGTTCAGATTTAAAAGCACATCAAAATGACATCAGCTGGAGGTGTGGTGTATGCGTGAGGCTTTAAATGTGTGTTTCAGGACAGTGAGGAGGAGGAGGAGGAGGAGGAGGATGTGGGGAACCTGCAGCTGGCCTGGGAGATGCTGGAAGTGGCCAAAGTTATTTACAAAAGGTACTGGAAATGCTGACTGTGGACTATTGACTGTTTGGATCTGGGCTGTAACTCCTTTCTTTTTCTTCTCCTAACAAGGAAAGACACCAAGGAGGATCAGCTGATGGCAGCTCAGGCTCACCTCAAGCTGGGTGAAGTTTCTGCTGAATCAGGTATCGACAAGTTGTGAGACAAACCTGCAGTTTTACACATTGTCTTGCTCTCGAAGGTCCTGAGGTCGGAACAGTAATCTGCTCTCTGCATGGAGTCGTGTACCACATCGGTCTCTTTGTCGTGGCTCAATTGTTTGGCAAAATATTAATTGGCAAAACTTTTAGCACACAATTATACAAGTAATCGAATTGTTAATTCTGCAAAAAAAAAAAAAACCGGACTCTCCTTCTTCCACTGGGGGGCAGCCTGAATCAGTGTTGAACACGCTGGCGTCGCTTCACATGATTATTCACTTGCGGATGCGTCTTGGTCAGTATTTCCTCTTGTTCCCTTCACCGTCTGTTCAGCTGCTAAACGCGCCACCGAGTTCACCGTGCCGAGAGCGCGCCGCAGGCCGGGAAGCTAAACGGTCACCCGAAACCTCCCCGGAAAACCCGTTTCCCCACCTCCTGATCGTCCTTTCATTTGAAATTTTTTCCTCGTTCGTCGTCAGACGTTGAGTCGCTTCTTCTCTCTTTCTCAGGAAATTACACGCAAGCACTGGAGGACTTCAAAGAGTGTCTGAAGCTGCAGATGAATCACCTGGAATCAGACAGCCGCCTGCTGGCCGAGACCAACTACCATCTCGGTCTGACCTACAGCCTCAACTTTCAATACACTCAGGCCATCGAGGCGCTCGACAGCTCCATCGCCGTCATCAAGAGCAGGCTGGGTACGAGGGCCGACTGCTACGGGGACCTTACGCTCTGATAGCTGGGTTTTTTTTGTTGTTGTTTTTTGTTTTAATGTTGAGATTCCTTTTCTTTGACACTTTCACAGAGTAGCATCACTAAAACTTTTGACCTTTTCAGACAAACTGCAGGAGATGCTGGGCAAAGCCGAGGGTCCCGAGGCTCTGCCTGATGAGAGGCAGGAGATGGAGGAGCTTAATGCTCTGCTGCCGGAGATCCAGGACAAGGTGGAGGACGCCACTGAAGGCCTGAAAATAACCAACACTGCCGTTGACGCTGTGAAGGAGGCGCTGGTGAGTTTGGAACGAGGACGTTTTGCATAACAAGTCGCTGTTCTGTACATCTCCTCTTAACCTTTTTTTGAGTTGACAATCAGGTTGGTGAACATCTTAAAAAGGAGCATACAGCCTTGTGACACCTGCTTGGCGGTGTCTTGAGCTAGAATACTTTTTACTATATTTTTTTTTTCTTCCTCATATCCGTCACCCAATAGTTGTACCATGTGGTATTGCTTTAAAAGCCGTCTGTAGCCGCCTGGTTCAGCTCCGTACTGTGACACAAAAGCACCAGAATGAGAGATCAACTAATGCAAGCTCTCTGACTGCTGCCCTCCATTTGCATTTCATACAAGGTTCGGCCTCAAACTACATTTTCACCTCGTTTCCCTCAATGCCGACAGGTGGTTCCTGAGAAGGGGCGCCACCCTCAGGTTGAGAACCCTTGCCCTACTGATGTCGGTGGCATCCTATTGTTATGTAGAGGACCCGTATAATTCACAAAAATCTCTCCCACGTCAATAAAACTGGGAATGGCGGTTCATCTCCAGGCTTCACCTACAGATACCTTCGGTTCACACCAAGCTCAGTGTCTCTGGTGTTTATTCTCCGTTATGCCTCCCAACTCACACCTCCTTCTTAAAGGTCAATACATAGGATTTTTTGTTTTGTTTTTAGTCTTCCTCAGGATGAGTTCAGGCAGGTTGAAGATTCTTTTTCTTTTTTTTTGGTGAACGGTCATCTGTGAGCTTCATCTATAAAGGTGTTGTTTCAGGACAACGCCGCCTCTTCCTCTGCGTTCTTTGGTTCTACCTCACGCGATGACTCTTCATCCATTGCAGCAGTAGGTTGAACATTTTTATGGTGTACATATTCAACATACAAAGGGCTTGGTAATTATTTTTTTTTTAACATTTCTTGTCTTTTGTTTTGTTCTCCAAGCAGAATAAAGACACATCAGGCAGCAGCACGAGTTCCACCAGTGAAGAGGCCTCTGCGGCGCCGGTCTCGGACATCTCCCACCTGGTCAGAAAGAAGGTGAGGGAGTCGGGGTCTGAAACTTGGGAGAGGAAGAAGCACAGATCTGTTGAGAGTTCACATACCTGCGGTGTCATTTTGTATAAATCTGTGTGCTGTGTCTTAGAGGAAACCAGAAGACAGTCCAGTGGAGGAGGAAAGCGTCGTGAAGAAGGTGAAGCAGGACGACGGTCAACCGGACGCTGTGAAGGAGCCTTAGACTAACGGAGTTCACAAAGCCAACAGCGATTCTAGCGGACACTCTCAAAAAAAAAAAAAGAAAGTGAACAGGTGAGATATAATGTTTGCTGCACAAACCTGACCACAGCTCTGTTTAATGGTCACCGGTCTGGACGTATTGATAGAACGGATGTTTTGACGTCTTCTCTTTCAGTCAGTGAAGCTGCAGGTTTTTGCCTCCATCCAAGAAGAGATTCACCAACACACTGACCTCGTTCTCTTGACAAGCTCTTCCACTTGTTCACTGTTGTAAATATGCACATCTTTTTCTGTGTGTCGTTTTCTTACCGTTTGTTCACGTGTAACCTATAAAATTGAATAAAGACTGTTGGATACATATTTCGTTTGATTCGATGTTGTTTCCGAAGCAAAGCCCTGCTTGCGTGGAAAACCTGAAGTGACCCCGTGTGGTTTTATATCTTTTAGATGAGCGTCTTTGTTTGCAGTTGGACATAAATGTCTGCGGTCACAAACATTGTGTATAATTAATGTCGGTTCCACAGAACGGTCTTAAGAGCTGTATTTCCAGTTTTAACCACATGCTCCAAAAAGAGTACAGGATTACATTTGGGGTTCAGAAATACTCTGTAAAAGTTAATTTCCCACGTTAACCTGGTCGTCCTATGAGCTTCAGAGCAGCTGGTGTAACGTGTAACGGAAAGGGGAGACTCCTTGTTTTACCTTGACACTATTAAAACCGAACGGCCTTTTAAACTGAAATGACCTGTTTGGATTAGTTGTGTAAGGAGGACGGTAAAACATAATTTTACATTAACAATTGAAATTTAACAGTCTTGTGTAAATTGAAATGACCTGATTGGATTAGTCCTCTAACCAGAGAGCACCTAACTTGGCATTCACCTGATTGACTGACTGATTCTCTGTAATGTGTCGTGCCGTCTCGGCTGCACAGAACAGGATCTTGAAACGAACATATAAATGGAGAGAAGCTTGATCTCGGTTATAGATGGCACGCTGCTCTTCTTAGTATGAAAAGTCTAATTTTTTGCTTAGATTTTTTTTTTACTCTTGCCTGAGTCTCTACTCTCTGAATTATATCCGGGCAGGACATGAGTGAATAATTAAACCTAAAATAACGAGACCAATGTTTTGTGGATCAAAGCCTGGTTGAAAAGTTGTACATGTAAATGTGTGGGACACTGGAAAAAGTATTTTAGAAGTTTTGTAATCCTAACTGTAGGTCATTCGGAGACAGAAAATACAAACGGTGCCTTTTCTCTAACGGCGCCCCCTAGTTTTTTTTTGTTATTCGGAAACTTGATCAGACCCGTCACTAGTTATTTGACTTCACTCTTAATGGCGTTGCACACAGAACGGTCTCGGTTTTTGTTCTTCTAAAGCGCTGTACAGTTTTAACCGAGAAGCGACCTTATCAAATAATGAGAAACCCAAATGTTCACGGCAGACATCTTGACCCGTCAGAGAAGGAACGGTTCAGGTGCAGCTAATCAAGAGTAATCGTGGCTCATGGTCATCGAGACGTCCAGTGTCAGGAGCCGGAATTGAGCACGTCTAGAAACTCCCGACATGACTGTAGAAATACAGCCATTGTTAACACATTTCTACTGCTCGGACAAGTCAACATATTCTAAATGGAAAACTGAAAAATGTCAGATAAGCACTCCTTTATAAGTCTGAATGAAATTGTGGTGATAGCTGAAAATCGGGATGATTAAATTCTCCTTTAAAACATGTCATTTGTCTGTTTGTTTAAAAAGTAAAGTGCTTATGCAAAGACTTTATATGATCATAATCATGTGAACATGGCTTTATTCCACATTATGTCAAAAGTTTTCAAGGACACAAAATGTAAAAAAAAAAAAAAAAGCAGCTTTCATGACTAAATTGAAGCTAAAAATGCAGTCCTTTTAGAACAATTAAATACTCAAGAACCAGTAACATTAAGAGATTTAAAATATATAATTAAAAGCTGTGTTTCTTGTTTTTGTCAGGGTAAGACATAACTGCTGTTATCTTGCCGCTCAGACTTTGCCGAGAAGGCAGATTGTCATCTTTTGGACTTTTAAAAACTGGTCTACAAAAAAAAAAGTAAAATGACGTAAAACACCACAGTAGCCAGATTCATATTGAAACATATCAGCTTATCAGGAACCAATTTTTATTAATATCATTAATAATGTGTCATCAGCATCATCAATGAAATGAGTTAGTCTGTTTAAAGCAGAATCAAGTGTGCATTCATTGCCCTTCTTTTCTTGATGAACACTTCAGTTCCACAAAGCGAGGAAGAAAAAGGAAGGGGGGATTTAAAAGAGGGCAGGGACTGCAGTGAAGGAGGAAACGCAGGGAAAACAACGTCTGGCGGAGCAGGAATCTCCCCCTTCACTGGGATATGATTGGTTTTCCCTTGTGCAATAACGACAACAACAAAAAAAAAAAAAAAAAAGGAGAAAAAAAAAAATCAAAAATCAAAAAAAGAAACTTCAAAATGGTGCTCTAAAAACAAAGATGAGAGGAAGAGGGGGATTGCTTGCTGGGATGTGGTGTTGGCTGTTGTGTTGTTGTTTATTTATTTTTTTTGTTCCATAAAGCCACGTTAGGATTTGATGCAGTCGTCGTCATCAGAGGTCTGGCTGCTGCTACTGGTTTCGGACTCGGAGCCCTCCTCGACATGCGCCTCCGCCACACTCCTCCAGGGGGTGAAGTGGAGGGTGACACCCCGCGTCCTCGGGAGAACCCCGTTCCTCTGCATGCCGTTCCTCTTCAGCTGCTCGGAGGACACGGACATTCAGAGCGTCACTGAGGTGCAGGTGACCATTTTCTCATCACGTACACCGACATATTAAGTGATTGCTGCACCTCGTTTGACTTAAAAAGGAGAAAAATAAAAAAAATAAAAAAATCTCACCTGTTCAGTTTTAGTCTGGAACTCTCTCAGCTCGTCCTCCGTCAGAGGCAGGAAGTTGTCATCATTTTCTGGATACTCCTGCCAGCCCATGGCCTTCAGCAACCTACGTCAGGACAGTCATGTTCTTAGTTGACTGTGTGTGTGTGCGTGTGTGTGTGTGTCTGTCTGTGCGTGTGTGTGTGTGTGTGTGTGTGTGTGTTATGGCTGGGCGATATGGACCCAAAATCATATCTTAGTATTTTTAGGCTGAATACACGATACAAATCCGTCAGTATTTTCTGCTGTGGGCTAAATGTTCAATTGCAAGCGGAAGCCACATGAGACATCAAAAGCACTTTTATTAAGACAGAGTGTTATCAAAATAAAATACAAACAGAAGAGAATTGATGTAATATAAATATCCGAAAGTAAAAACCAAAGAAAAAAAGGCCTATTTTTGAGAACGGTCTTTCAGTTGTTTTCTGTCACAACAACAGACTGATGTGCTGCTGTAAGCATGTTGTCTCCTTTCTGGTTGCTGGTGTTCCTGTTACTCGTACCGGTTTTGTTGCTCAACTCACTTCATTTACTGTATTCTTCATTTACATTTAAACCTGCACCAGTTCTGTTCAGGCACTCACAGCGGTCTCCTTCCGTCAGCGATTTTCTTGCTCATCCCACAGTTGTTTACAATCTATTCAGATGTGCTAGTTCCTTTACTTTAACAGTCAGCGATGGTCTCTCTCTCTCTCTCTCTCTCTCTCTCCATGTTTAGTTATTTCTGTGACTCCTTTAGTGATAATGATACACGAGGCGAAGCTCTGTAAATTGGAAGTGCAAGTTTTTATCTGCAGGCCGTCACTCTGCTAAACGGTAAACATCGTCAACGCCACACCCAGCCGCATCAGCACCATTTGCACTGTGTGTGTGTGTGTGTGTGTGTGTGTGTGTGTGTGTGTGTGTGTGTGTGTGTGTGTGTGTGTGTGTGTGTGTGTGTGTGTGTGTGTGTGTGTGTGTGTGAGAGAGTGAGAGATATATTTTTTTGCACACAGAGTGGAGCTGCAACCGGAGTCAAATTCCTTGTATGTGTAAACATACCCGGCCAATAAACTGATTCGGACAAAATCCTAATTGTTAGCTGCGACTGTCAGCCAGCCACCGGTAGCCAGAGCACCCGGTCTCCCCCATGGCAGCTCTGAGGGAGTCTGGGTGACAGTCTGAAGGGAGCGTAGCCGTGAGCAGAAGCCCACAATTCATCACCGACCAGCTCAGCAGGGCTGCAAGTAGAGAACTGGCACATCGGGTGGCTGATGGAGGCCAGTCACGGATATATCTGTATTGGCGTGTACGTCAGCCGATATGCACCAATGTGCAAACTCATTTTATAGAACAGAATGCAGAAAAGACGCTTTTGGCAAATTAGAAACTGCTCTTTGTTTTTTTGAGGGAAGCTTAGTGATTCAGTGCACTTGTGCGAGTGTCGACGACAAACTAAAATATTCTGCCATCATTATCACAAGTGTTTGACGAACACGTTTGAGGGACCGTTAGAAAAACGGTCTACTTTATGTAAAGAATATCTGTTGGTCAGTCGGGCTCTTGAGTGCGAGAGAGAAGCGCCGGCACAGCTTTACCGGTTATGGAACGCAAAATCAAACTTCAGCAACATAAACCGTCTCATCCTATAGCTCCTTCAAAAAATGAGAAATATCACGTAAAATGTCAATATTCTGTCTGTATGTATGTATGTATGTATGTATGTCTGTCTGTCTGTCTGTATGTATGTCTGTGGAAGGCTGTTAGCAGTGTCCTACCTGTGCTCTGCCTCCAGGGAGCTGGACAGGTGTTCGGTGTCTGAGTCACTGAGGGAGTAGGACAGACCATTCTCGTGGCAGACTTCCTCGCTGTAAGCTTTGGGCTCCGGGGTGCTGCTTTCACCCTGTGAAAATTCACACCGCGGCAGAATACGCGGTCGAAAAGATGAGAAAAATACGACAACAAATCCAAAGTATCATGTTTGAAAAGCATCTCCAACTGCCCAGTGTGACGATGAAAAGTACGGCTCTCGTTGTGCGTTTGGCAGCAGCAACACATTCGCTGAAAATGAAATGACCTGAAACAAATGTGGAAAATAAGCCAAACTGCTGCCCACCTCTCCTGATGTTCCTGGGCTGCTGCTCGTCGTCAGCTCTCCGGTTCCCTCGTCCTTCAGAGCTCGCAGGAACTCGCTCTTGCGGTCCGGACCGCGGCGCATCAGCTTCAGCCTCGACGGAGCAATATCTATGGGAGGAGTCGTGCTGGAAGGGTGCTGCATTTCAGAAGAAGTTACGAAAAGGAGAGAGAGGAAAAAAAAGTTAAGTTAAGATCAACAATGATCAGACATTTAACTATCTGAAAACTGGGGGACGAGAAATAATCTGCCAGATTGAAAAGCAGAGCTAAACGTTTGCCAATTTCAGACATTTGAAAATTCAGTCAGACACCACGCTAATAAATCATTTTAAACAAGATGAACTCACACAAGTGTTGGGCCAGCTACATATGTCACACATGCAGTCACAGTAGCAGAACAACAAGTCTGAGCAAATTTATAACCCCAGGTTTTAGCCAGGACATGAGGTGATCGGTCTTTGTCTGCCGTCCTCACCTCTTTCGGGGTGTTGTGCTGCGGTGCACTGACTGGGGTGCTGGGTTTGGCTGCAGAGACGGGGCTGGTGAAGACTGAATCTCGGCCCGGCATGTGAAGGCCAGACTTTGTGATCTCTCTACCGCCGGATTTCCACTGGGTGCTCTGCAACAGAGGACACGTGTCCGTTACAAAAACACGACCGGCGCCAACCAATGCGAGGCTCGTTGTCCACTTCGTGCACGTTTGCTCGATAAGCGTACTCTGCGCCTCGGCCGAAAGTATTCAAGCGGGCGGTCGAAGTAACTCGACACGTCGCCGCCGGTCTTACTTTGGTGGGGGCCACAGCGGGCTTCGGGACCAGGTTCTTGTAGACGCTGGAGCCTGTGATGGGAGCTTTGCTGCCGTTGGTGGGCAGAGCGGCAGCCGTGGCGAACCCCGCAGAGAAGGCTGTGCTGGGGTCCTCCTTGGAAATCTTCTTGATAACCAGCATTTTGGACACCATCTGTTTGCCGCTAGGGGGATTTTCTGGAACGTAATCGGGACAATGAGGGGTGAAACATTAGAGGTGGAGCGGAGGATCGCTTAAATGCTGAACCAACTTTTGTTTATTCAAGAAGTGAAATCCAGTCTGGCCTCTTACCCCACACTCCAGCATGGGGAGCGACTGCTCGCATCTGAGTCCCAGGCTTTCCAGTTGTTTCAGGGTTGAGGGAAGGCTAAAGGGACAAACACAAGAGCGCCTGCATTAAATATCTCCGCTTTCAAATTCTGTAATTTCATGTTTACGTCCAAGAATCTGAGCATGTTGTTGCTGACCAGATTTTAGCTGAGCAGGCAGCTGAAGGGGAACTAATGATGGATAATACTCATGATATTATTTAGTTTTAATCACAAGGTTAATAGCGGGAGCAAATGGAGAAAATTGAAAATGTCAAGTGAAACATTTTCTGGCTGTAGTTTTGATTCTATCCAGTGTGAACAATAACCACCAGTCTTCTCATAATATAGTTCAATTTATAGCCGACTGAACCTTTACGTAAAAACTCAGATAGCTTTGCCATAAATTCAAGGTATTTTATCTTTTGACAGAGCTTTGTCAGTCAAGACGAGGTCAACGGCATGCTCCGGAACAAAAAGGTTATCTACTCACAAAGTCCTCCTCCACAAACTTCAGCTTGTCGTCCTTGCTGTCTTTGCGTTCCTCGTTGGGGAACTTGTCCTGGTACGAGGTGCCCTTGCGGGGATGGAAGTTGCCATTGCGTTGCCGGTGCCCCCCCTGCCTGTCCCTGTCGCCTCCTCCCCGTTTGGGGTGGCGTCCCTGGTGGTGGTGGCTGTCCTGGCCACCCCGCGGAGCTCCGTGCCAGTTGGGTGTTTCCTTCCAACACGAGCCCCCTGCCAGCCCGCCGTGCCCCCCTTTGGCCACCCCCGAGTCCACCGAGTCATGCCTCAGAAGCAGAGAGGGCTGCTGCCATCCATCACCTCCAGGGAGAACAAACATAAGAGCGTACGTGAGAATAATTATGGTGTAACAACAGCCGAATACCACCGAAATACGGCTTCGTCAGGGAGGGTTCCCTCATGACCTTTAGAAATGTCATCTGAATGCTTTGAATCGTTGTCGGTGTGCGTCTGTGACTCAGTGACCTCTGATGACTGCACATACTTTTGGGAACAACCAATTATAGTTAGGTTTTTTTTTTTTTTAATTAGAGGAGCTGGTGTTCTAGTTAAGGAATGCTTTGCTGAAGACTTTTTGAGCATGAATGGCATCGTTTTACTTTACGACCACATTCATGTACAGATGTACTGCTGCACATTTGGCAAGGCCAGTATTATGCTAATGAAGTCATTTTTAAAAAGTAAAAAAAGGATGCTTGCAGACTACAGGAAGCATAACCCCCCCCCAAAAAAGGAGGGATAACAAAGAAGTAGAGCCCGACGGACATTTGGATATATCGATCTACGGACTGAAATGTGGACAGAGGAGGTTATTTCACAGTGCAACGATTAACTTTATACTCCAAAATTACATCAGTGCGCTCAAACAGCGAACTTTATTGGTAATGTAGTAATTATAAATAACTACAAACTAAAAAAAACATCACAACGAGAACAAGATCTGAATTAAACCAAGCATCTTTTTACATTTTTTTTTTTGCGTTATGTTCTATAAAAGCAGTTTTCATGTCAGACAACCTTGTCGCTCTTTGATAAGCCAACATCAGGCAACAAATCTGTTGGGCTCTACAAAAAAAAAAATAAAAAAAGACACTCCTGGAACTTTCTACTGGGTGGAAAAAAATTGTTCACTCACGGGAATAACGTTACAAAAACCGAGATGAAACGCATCCAGATGCAAAAATGTGAAATTCCACAAAACAGCAACTCTGTGAATCTTTGGCGCCAACTTCACAAAAGAGATTAACAAGCATGTTAAAACTGGCATCACACCACATGTATTCTCAGTTCGCACCAACAACCGCACGACTATAACACACAAATGCTGATCTCTCGATGAGAGAAACCAAAATTAGTACATCTTCTGGAGAGAAAGGACAGATGTGGCTTCATACACCTTTTCCTTACCGACATTTTAACTCGTCACTGAAGGTTTAACACGGGTGTATTAATGATGGCTTTATTCCACTTAGGGGCAGGTCCTGCTTTTGTGTATGCTGGTTCACTGTCATGGCTTACGGGGGACGCTTAATGGAACTCGGCATTCATTTGGAACACCTGTACTTTACCTATTACGGCGAGTCGAAACGTCTGCTGTGATAAAGGTCGTTATGACATGTAGAATAAAGCAAACACCACAACTACCTCCAACACGTCATCAGTTACGTCTCTATCCACAACAAGGACCTGGATTACATCCTCTCTCAGTACTCACACAATGCAAGTCCAGCAGATGCAAAAAACTGCAAGTCTTTTCTCTTTCAAGCCGAGAGCTTAATATAAAAAAGGACCTAAATTACCATTTCAATAAGTCTTAAAACTGGACTTTTTCCATCCCTCACACGACCTCCTCCCCCGGTCAGTGTGTGCAGTTTAGAATCAATCAACTGATATAGTCGCAAGCAGACTTTAAATTAAAGTTTAATTTAAAGCCCCTCCGACGGTCCACTCATGCAGGTGTTTCCAATTATTCTGTCTGATGAGACCTTCTCTTGCGGCTGTATTGATATGAACAAACTGCACTTGATTGACATCTCTCTGTTGGTTTTGTTGCATCTCTTAGGGTGGAACAAATAAGTCTTCAATCTCGTCAATCCAAATAGCTTGGTGACTTGGCACAGCTCCCTTCAACTTCCACCTGACGACACGTCTCTTTACTCAGAGTAATTTACAGAAACGTGTGCAGGGCCAACAATGTTCCCTTCAGCAATTCTTTTATAGTGCGAGAAGATTCAGTGGCGTCTTTCTGTTTGCTCATAAGGCCCTGTAATAACAACCACAAGATTAGAAAAAAAGAAAAAAGAAAAGAAGCAAAGAGGGTAAGTTGTGCTCACTGTTACCTGCTGGAGCACGCAGGGAGCCGTTGTTGAAGAAACCATCAGAGGAGTTGTGGCGGCGGCGGCTCACAGCAGTTCTGCTGTCTCTGTGGTGGTGGGGCTCACCTTGTTTGTCAAGGTTGGCAGCAGGGGACTGGAGTGGGACAGAAAGGAGACAACGTTTGTCAATGTTAGGCCTCGTTCAGACGGCCAGCCCAAACCAGTTTTTGGTCAAATCCAGATTGATTTTTCAAAGTCTGGACAGCAGAAAAACACATGAAACGGGATTTTTGCAAATGGGATCCGACCCACACTTTGAAGTGGTTTGAAACGGGATTCTCATCGGATTTCTACAGATCTGAACGCTCTTCTGACACAGATTGGATTTCTTGCGTTACTTGCAACACGACACACAATGACGACGTCATTTACAGAGTGATAGAGCAAAGAATCTATTCTACCACGATCACCGAGTGGAGATTTGTGCACTATGGAGGTCAATGAGAACTATCCAGGCAAAGTTGGAGGCAATTTATCAAGAAGCATCTTGCGGCATGGAGGAAAGGGCTTTACAGAAGTCGTTGCTTTGCAGTTCGAAAGAAAAAGAACAATTCTAAAAACTAGGTACCAGGAAATTACATTTCTCCATACTTCCACATTGAAAAGCTGTATTACCAGTGTAGATAGCGCAAGTCGTTACCACAGTAACAAATGCAGATGGGTTGGTGATGTGTGGACACACCAAAAACCGATCCCCTCACTTGCAAATAACAGTGCGGACAGTTGGTCCTAAATATCTGATTTGAGAAAAAAAATTAAATAAAATCTTATAACGACCTACACAGATAGGGTGGACAATGACAAACAAACTTGTGGTCAGGGTAAACTGAAAACTAACCCAGAAAAGTACAAATCAGAAACAGAATTACTATTGGACATCTTTATTGTCCCTGCATAGAAACTTAGATTAACATAATTCCTCTCCATACTTTAGTCTCTCTCCTCCTTCCTCAGAGAACTTATCTCTCAGCCAAAATGCCTCCGCAGTCGTCTATTCTTAGGGAACAAAAAAGACATCACGGAAACTACAGCAATCATAAAAACACAGTGCAGATCCTTTTTAGTTATAAATCATGAAGTTACTGCACTGACGTATTTGTATCTTTAATAATGTAGACTGCCAGTGCTCAGGTCTGAATCACATCCTCGTCATCAGCGGAGGATCAAACATTAAATCAGATTGTGTTCCTTTTCCTGCGAGCATCACCGAAGAATTTTTATAACTTCAAAGACGAAGAAAAAAAAGCTACAGAAAGAATAGAAACTGTAACTCTAACCCTGCCAAATCGAAGCAGGCTAATCCCCGAAGACAAATGACACCGAGGTGAAGTCTTGTGTCAGCAGGACAGTGACTGTGCACTTGCTTCTGTCTTGACTCTTTGATTTCACAGACAGGCCAATCAGCTGGGCAGCTTCCCGACTCACAGATTACACCGAGCTCCGGGAGCTCAGACACACAGACCACTCACAATATTTAATCTTAACTAAAAGCTGTCGACGTAGCTCGGTTTCAGACCTCTGAATTGGATCCACGTCACACACTATGTCCGTCAAATGAAATACTCCCTGGTGCTGCTCATTTGTACGGCCTTTGTAAGTGGACATAAAGCTGATCACATTACCACCCTGTGTCTGACAGTTTGAGGTAATGTACTGCTACTCGTGGAAAAAAACTGAAAACACAAGGAAAACGCCAACTTCATTTCCTTAGCCCGTGTGCTCTTCAGGCTGTTAGCCACGGCCTGCTGAATAGAGAACAACAGCTAGGTTCAACAGTCAGTCTTTGATAAATCGTAATTGACTCACATATTTATCTTGAGTTGACACAGCTTCCCCTTTGTTCCAGTGGTTAGTGGCCATAATACTGATAATACGGTTTGAAATGTGCCGATACAGGAAAACAAGGGAACGAGTCGAAATAGGTCTTACTAATGGTGTCGGGACACCACATCATACATTACAAGATTTTAACTTAACCATCACAGCTAATTAAGCATCAGTTTCTATTTGGGAAAAAAAAGTTTTTTTTCATAAGTCACTAGACTTCAGGGCTAAAAACTGGCCTTTCAGTCTAAATATCAGAACTGATCGTGTATATATGATGGCTGAGGTTTGAGAGAAGCAGCATTAAAACAACGTTATGGCTTTACAATCGGTTCAGTATAAATTAATCTATATCTATCGCTACCCTGACCACATAAGAACCAGTCCCTCCAGGAACGTGACTCTTGATTCTGCACCAAGTCATAACAAATTCAAGCCATCACCACCCAAAATTTTTTTCCCCATCATTTCCACAAACCATCGCAGCCTTTTAGAAAAGTCCATACAAATTTACAAATGTATGAATGCAAAGAATTGCAGAAAAGAAAATGTACCATGTAGTGACTGCACTGTTTGTCCCTGAAGGGGACTCGATCACACACACACACACACACACACACACACACACACACACACACACACACACACACACACACACACACACACACACACACACACACACACACACACACACACACACACACACACACACACACACACACACACACACACACACACACACACACACACGTGTACAGACACATTCAGTAAAGGGCGTTTGAGCAGCGACTGTCTGAGATATACTTTCAAGGTCTCACACACACACACCTTGGCAGGCTGGGGTGTGGAGAAGTTAAGCCAGGCAGGGACAAAGTCATGCTGCGCCATTTAGGTCCAGTGTTTCCGGTCAGTGGATCGAGGCATCAAACCTCATGGCCAGGATCTAACAAAAGGAAACGGACAACAGCAAATACATTTTTTTAATATTCAGATTCTGTCAGCAAAAACATTTTTTAATATTCAGATTCTGTCAGTTAAAGCTCAGAAACATCGATCTTTGATTTCATGTCATCTCTTTCAAGTGCTTTGTCTCCCATCAGTTATTTAGAAATTCACTGCGTTAAGGTCTCCCACAAGACGAGCCAAAAAGAGTCCTATTCTTAGCAGAAAACAACAAAGTTTGACTTGCTGCAGCTGCGCCTATGAAGTTGATATCTAGTTGACAGCTCGGATGGAAAAATATGTTGTGCAGTATAATAAAAGTATTATTTTGCAATGTGTGTCTGTAATAGATTTTAGACGGCTCACAAATGTCCACAGTACAGCAGTGAATTTCATGGCTATTGAATACAGCCCTGCACGTTTGCCCCAGGCCAGTCAGTGAGGTGAAGCTTCAACATTACCCCAGAGTCTGTGGCTCTGAAGTCCTCTGCCTCCTCTCGCTGTCCGGCTGGGCTCAGTTCCTCAGGCCTGTTGGCACTGATCACAGTGTGTGCACTGACAGATGGGGAGCGGCACGCTGACAACCCCCTCTCCACCTCCGCCAGGACAGCGCAGCCCCTTTCCCCAGAGGCAGATCCCTTCGTCCAGGGTGAAACACTTGGAGATGAGAGGTCAAAGAGGTTGCAGGAATGATCTGGAATGGCGATCCAGAGAACTGGCCAAGCAGGTTGTAGTTTTTTTGAAGCAGAAGCGCGGAGGTCTATGAAGGACAGATTTTCTCTCTCGAACCAGAATCCAGGCGGTTCTTGTGCCGGTCACGTCTTTGATGAATTCTACCGTTTCCAGTCCAGGGAACTTTTTTCCAGGCAGATTAAATCCTTCAATTTATTTGAACCATTTGCTCTTATTGTCATGAGTAAGACCCAAAACCTGATTGGGCTTAATGCTGATTGGCAAAATAAATTGATCTGAAAGGTGATTTGTCCCAACGGTGAGGAAGAGTCAGGCTGTCGTGTTACTAATGTGAGGAAACAGTCTGTGAACGCTGTCTGCCCTGAAACATGGACAGCAGTTTGTATAGCAGTTCCACTTTGACACCAGATGGGGGAAGAGACAGGGGTTGTCCTGCCACACTGTGGGCCAGTATGTTTTTCTGTCGACTCACCTTTTACCGAATCATTTTAGGATCTACTAAAACGCATGCAGAAAAGAAAAATGAATTCAGAGACAGTCTGTTATTGGCATCGGAGGTCACTGAAAACCACTGCTCACCTCATTAAACTGGTGAAAAGACTGTCTTAGTTTGAAGAAAAGAATGCTCAAAGGTTCAAAGTCACATGACAATGAAGGAAGTAAAGCCCTATGTTACATTGCCGTCCTTTTCAGTTTTGGTTAGTGAAATAGCGATGCTGCTGGATGATGCATTATAATGCTGCTTCTTTCTTTGTATGTTTTACCATCGCATAAATAAGATGCCCATTTAATTATTTGCAGTTTTCTGGCTGAAGCAGATGTAGTATGGAGCTCTGATTTCATAAATATGCAACATCTAAAAGTGAGGAGATCTGTGCGGGGCGTAAAGCAACAACTAATCTTGTAGAAAAAAAAAAAAAAAAAATCCTCAAGAGAGCTCCATCAGCTTCTTTTTCTCAGGGAAAAAAAATTAAGGTTGAAAAACATCACGTATTCAAAATCTCTCAGGTGGATCTCTTTTCCCTTTTGGATGTAAATTTGATCACACTGGACGTTTCAGTGCAGTTTTCGGTTTTCTTGCTGATGGTTCTCGGGTATTTGGAAAGGAACAGACTGGGCCTGCAATAAACAAAATCTGCATTAGGCTTAATTCACACAACACACAATACTTACACTCACTTGCCAGACCTAAAAAAAAATTGGGTGGGTCAAACATTGCTCAAAACATTGGAAAACACCATCAAATTAAACAGCCTTGCAAACTACTTCTACAAAAATACCACGGTGGATTTAACGTCTCTCTAAAGTCGATTTATTGCAGACAAATTCAACTTAAACTAAGTTTTTCTTCAAATCCCATCCGCTTTGTTACTGTAAATAGCTCAAGTGAAAGCCAGACATGATGAAATATACTCCTCCTTCACTCGATACCTTTATTAAACCCCCAAAATATCTTCCAAATCAAGAGACACCCAACACCTACAAGGAGACCGCTTTTAACACTTGAAATGCCTTTTGGAGGAGGTACGAGAGAAAAATCATGACTCGGTGCTCTTTTTTAGAAAATGTTGTCTGCTTTTGTAAGTGAAATATTTAAACCGGTGTGTAAAAAAACAACAACAACAACATGAACAGTATCTTCCTCAACACTTCTGGATCTAAACAGGCTCAACACCGTCTGTAATATAGTACAGTACGAAACAACGTGAGGTTACAATCCCCTAAAAAAGCAGATTCTTCAGTCCACGCACGCCTCGTCCAAACAACACGTTATAATAATAATAATAATAATAATAATAATAATAAAAGACCAAAACAAAAATGAATGCGCAAACTCAAGAGTTCACGTATTCCCACCGAACTATTTATTACGTAACAGCTGGATATCAACGAGTTTCCTTCACTGTGAAACAAAAACACGAATGACTGCAGCACGTCTGCGGACAAACTACTACTAAAAAAACAACAACCAAAACGAGTCCCGATAGTAACAACATGGATACGCGCAGGAAGGGAAACCCGTCCGGCACACCGGACCGGACCGGACCGGACCGACCCAGCGCGGGTACACGTTTTCAACCGAGGCTAACCGGCTGAAGAATGAAACGTGACGAATGAATCCAAGAGACGCGGAGAGACCTGCCGCGGTGTTTCTCCAACTCGTCGACATTGAGCCACTAAACTAACACCGTTGTTGTCAAATCTTGTCCCAACTCCGCCGCGGTTAGCCTCGAGCGATTGTTAGCTGGTAGCTGGCTGTCGCTTAGCTCGTTAAGTAGCCCGAGAAAACAGTTTGGCGTTTTGGGGGTGAATCGGCGCAGTTAGGGGGGGCTCGGCCGAGTAAAAACGCGACCAACGCGTTCGCGGTGCTCCAAACGGGCCTATTTGCGCGGCCGTCGCGGACATACAATAGGAGGTAAACAGACCTGGCTTCGTTGGATCAACACGGTTTCAAAATGGCGACCCTTAGCAGCGGCGGCACACATTCATCAGCTTGCTAAGTGCTAAAGCGAGCTAACTTTGCAGGTCTTTCGCGGCGGATCCCGCGGATTGAGACGGCCGTTCAAATATTCGTACGAACTCCGCGCATACTTACGAGAGTACACCTTCTCGCGACGATAAGCCTCCTTTTTTAAAAAAAAAAAACCAGGGCCGCCGATGTTTGTTTGTGTTGTCGGTCCGTGTCGCTGCGCTGAAGGGATTCGAACAGCCTCAAAACGGGCTGCGTTCAAGACCCGTCGTGATTATGCAACTCCGAGAGGTTCGAGAGGGTTTTTAAATCCGAAGTTAGGGTGGGAGGGGGGGGAAAACACCGCAGCTTTTGCGAAATAAAATTCTTGTTACAGCTGAAATCACAGCGCAATATTTTTGTTGGTAGTTTTTTTTTTTTTAAATGTTCTCTAAACACTGTGCGGCTAAATACGTAAAGTGGGATTCTGACACCTTGAATGCGACTTAATACCTCCGTGCCACCGCCAGCCAAACCAGTCGATGTCAGAACCCGTCTCGATCAACTCGAGGAAATTAGGACAGGCATTTAATCGAGTGCCGACAATTCTGGCAGCGAGGAAACGACCTCCAGTTTAGCTTGTTGACGTCAACTTTGTTTCTGTTCACTGTGTAATTGTGCCTGCAGTGACCTGGGCGAACCGCCGGATGACAAAAAGTTAAAGGGTAACGTTTAGGTAGCCGCAACATCTTTGGTTTAAAGGCTGTTACAGCAGGATAGCTTTGTATTGCATCAGGTTGAGAAAGTCGATGGTACAGGTTGTGTGCTAGCTGATGATAACACCCACGTCTGTTTGGCTTGGTGTAGACATAACGCCAGAGTGCACGTGCTATGAGGGGTGTTTTAATACTTTTGTTAATTAATGACGCGTCTTTTGCAGATTGAAAATGATTCAATTTGCATCTGGAAGACGGATCATGTTTGGGGTAAGAAACAAAACAAAACAAAGTTCACTGTTTAATTCAATGGTGCTGTATGTGTCAGCAGCATATAACAATAAATCGTGATATTAATGCTTTTCTGTGATTTAAAAAAAAAAAAAAATTTTATTGTCTCAGGTTCCAGCATGGAGATGTCTTCAGCAGATGACCAGAGCACCAAACTACACCACTAAAGCTCAGCTGCTGCTTCATCCTCAAGTCTCCTCCGTGTTCATACCACCCAGATCAACTTCCACCAACAGACTCCTGAGCATCAGGCCGGTGAGCTCGCAGCACGGAGGTGAGAGCAAGGAGGGTTTCAGCTTGAGGGCCCTCGCCAAGGCTCCCAAACCGGCTCTGTGCCTCGGCTTCTCCGGGCTCCTCCCCTTCCTGTCTGCCCCTCTCCTGATGGCTGCCACACAGTCCTTCTACCCTGAAGTGGCATATGCGCAGATGGTGTACGGGGCCTCCATAGTGTCCTTCCTGGGAGGAGCCCGCTGGGGGTTCGCCCTACCTGCCGGCAGTCCTGCTCAGCCAGACTGGATGAACTTGGGCAACAGCGTGGTGCCGTCGCTGTTGGCCTGGCTGGCGCTGCTCTGCAGGGACAATATTGCTGAAGGAGCCCTTGTTGTTCTCATGGGACTGGGTCTGTCTCTGCATTACGACCTGACCCTGCTGCCCGGATACCCTGCCTGGTTCAAAGCCATGCGAACTGTCCTCACTCTGGTTGCCACCTTTTCACTGGTAGCGACACTGGCTCTTAAGAAATTCTGTGCTGAGAAGAAGCTCAAAGAGATTCAGAAGTAATTTAAGAGGACAGTTTGTACTTTGAGCCACTTGGACTTAATACAAATGTAAAATCAAGGGAACATGTGCAGAAAGTTCTTGCTGTACTAAAACTGAGGCTTTTCCCTCGGTTTCTGGCAGGCCTTGATGCCGTGGTGGGCAGTGATCTGACCAAAAACTCTGCATGTTCACATTATTTTGAGGTTGAGTTAAATGGTAGAGGAAATCCTGAATTCACAGAACCAATTTCGTGACTTGTACAATACTTTTAATATATTTTTGGACAAATTTGACATTTACAAATGTGTCATGTTTAGAAAATAAATAACAGTTTTGTGAGTTGCAAAATGGACGCAGAAATTTCTCATTAAGATATCCAAATGTAGCTAAGAAAAGACTTTGAGGTCAGTGAAACATTTATTAGAAAACACTTGTAGAATCACATTCTTCACTGTGATGAGTGAAGAAAAATGTTCTCTTCCCAAATTATGTGTTTAAACAGATTACTCAAATATGGCAATTTTACATATGCAAGTTTGAGCCAGTTGATGAACACTGGTATAATTTGCATACTTTTAATTGTTGTCCAGCTGAAGAAATGCTCTTAGTTATTACATAGTTCTTATATTTTCAAATGTAAACCACCTCCAAATGTCTTCATCATACAGTCATGTAAAGATGTTACATCTTCTTGCATCACAACCTCTAACGGCGACATTTTGACCGTTTGACAGGCAGAAACGACTTCTAACATCCCATTATTCCCAAAGTTAAAATGGATTTTACTGGTAAACTTCAGTGTAAATCCACGAGCAGCGACTTTCTGTGGCCCAGCTGGAGGGAAGCAAGGCCAGATTTTCTGTTGTCTTGGAGGTGTGCCACATCAATACCAAACAACCTTGCAGCAGCAAACTTCAGCCAAACAAGACAAAAGCAGAGCCTAATAAAAAGGGCAGTGGAGATTAGATGACAACAGAGGAGCCACAAATCAGCTGAGATGTCCCAATGTAATTGGCATTGCCACTTTAGTTTGCTTATAGAGAACATCTTTTCTACTGCGGAGGTAGACACATATACTTTATGTACAAACTCAGTGGAGAGTCCTTTATACTCTAATGTTTAGGCAAAGACTGCTATTGAACTTGCCTGATGTGTCACTATAAACCCTCGTTGCATCACTCAGTACGTCATGGAGGCGTTTAAAAAAAAAAAAAAAATTGAGTTGCAGTCTTGCCATCTTATATGTTGGGGAGTGGATGTAGGTTAATATTAATCCAGACACACACATAACTGTTGTGAAGTTTATTAAGACTGAAAAGTAACCAGTAAAGGTTGTTATAGTGTGACATTATATTGTTTGAAAACGGATAACGGAATATGTTAGAAAATACAGTAATCATGCCACGACTCCAGTCAGATTGAAAACATGATGTGCTTCACCATCCAAAGAGGAAACATGATAAATTACCGTGAAGTCGGTAAACACATGAAGTGTCTCCGAATCAGCCGGTTGTGTACCTCAACATTAAACAGTTGAAATGTAAGGAGGAAAATCGAGTCCTTTCATTGATGAGTGAAATGTTAAACCGGACTTAACTTGCCTGATAAATAGTGACAAAGAGGCACGAGTATTTACACTAACATATACACAAAAATCCTCCAGTGGAAACAGAGGGACCACCGGGCCACGGTGGCAACAGTTCAAGTTTACAGATATCACAAACCACCCAACTTAAAACACTCAGAAGTCTCATTTGGTTTCATTGTCAACCAGGCTCAAGTGGTTTGATAAAAGTAGTAAATGCATGCACCTCAAACTTTTCTTTGAGGAAAATAAAACATCACAACCTAGAACAGTACTCTCAGTCCCCACAGGACTCCAAACACTTATCAAAAAAAACACTTTCTGGTTCATCAAAAATAGATCTCTTCCACTGTGTAAAATGATCCTCCTCATCATCAGGATAGCTTTGTCTTCAAATATAAATAAGTAAGGAAAATATGTGTTGCCACTAATGTTTTTGTAAAATAATTTAGTGAGTTGAAAGCAGTGAAACACACGAGTCACGTGTCAGTGTTAGCAGTTTTCAGCATAAGTGCGCTGTCATAGTCCTGTATTCATTAGATGACAAATAAAAAGGAGACACATCCATGTATAAATAACATATGATCATGTGAAACCCTACTTGAGGCAGAAACGCAATTTTCCGTGTGTTTCTTAAGGTGCAGCTTCTCTTTAGTTTTTTGGGATGATTCAAGTGCCGACGTTGGCGTTCACAGTTTGATTGTTCCTGGCCGTCAGAGCACAGCCAGCCCGCCGTCGCAGCGGCTGGTGATCATGTTGCCGACCTCGGTCCAGGTATCCAGGTGAGGGTCGTAGATCTCCACGGAATCCACCGTCACCGGTGCGGAGAAGTCTCGGCTGGCCGCCCGTCCCCCAACTGCATACAGAAGCCCGTTCACTGCCGACACCGACACGCCTGCACGAGCGGTCGACATCGGGGCCACCTCCACCCATTTCTCCTGTACAGAGACATTTACAGATGTGGGAGAATGTTAAGAGTCCATTCGTTATGGATGTAGGACGACTCCGGGGACATGATTTGTAAAATCAAAAATACAACTGGATAGATGTTGATAAAAGTACTGAAAAGCTGTCTCATTGGCAGCACGTACAGCATATGGAGAAAAAAAAAAAAAAAGCTGGCCATTTAAATACCATTTGAGATGTGAGGGGTAGCTATTTCAGTGGCGTATAGTTTACAGACACCGGATCAAATTATATTAATCATCCTATACATTTCCAGTATAGCTTTTCAACAACCTTTTTAGGATTGTTAAAAACACCAGTGTCTTTTAGTGTCACTTTACCTCTTCAGGACAGTACTTCTCCACCGTCTCCAGTGCACCCAGCGCCTCATTCCAGCCGCCCACAGCGTAAATGCAGTTATTTAGGCAGGCGACGCCCACATAGGCTCGACGGGTGACCATAACGGGCAGCGCGCTCCATCGACGGGAGATGGGGTCGTACACCTCTGCAGAGCGCAGCTCCATTCCTTCGTCACTGATCCCTCCAATGACGTAAATGAATCCTGGAAATAGACGGCTGCATTTAGGTCAAAGCTGCTTCACCGAGTATGAAAGACTTAATGTACAACGAGATCAGCGTTTCTCTGTTACATAACAATACCGAACAATTTTCCGACACTAAAAAAGGGAGGAGCACACCTTGGAGCTCGGAGCAGCCAAAGTAGTAGCGGGGAACTGCCATGCTGCCGATGACCTCCCATTTGTTGTCCTCTGGGTCGTATCGCTCCATGGTCTTCCCAATCTCAGAGCCGATCCAACCGCCTACAGGAACACAGCAGGTGACAGGAGTGACATTTGTTCTTCCCAAGAGGCTGGTTACGAATGACTCTTTTAATCACACTTACTAAATAATTTAGTGTTATTTCACAGTCGTATTGCAAAACATTATCTTCTGCATGATAACCCTGTTATAACCTAATCATTTCTTTAATAACATTTTCTCCGTGTTGCCTCACTGCATGTAAAACTGCACAATCGGCTTGTGGTGTTTTTCGGTCAAACAGGAATAAATCGTGGTGTTTACCAAGTGCGTAGAGAGCACCATGGCAGGGGCAGACGCCAACCCCGCAGCGAGGAAAATTCAGAGACGCCACAGCCGCCCACTGCTTGGTAACAGGATCATATCTCTCTGTGCAGTCGAAAATCATTGAGTCTTTCTCCCCTAGTAAAAACAGAAAAAAGAAAGGTCATTTCGCTGCCAGGCGGATAATCATTCAAAACGGAGCCCAGTTCAGACTCTCCCTCACCTCCCACCACATAGATCATGCCCTCCAGGACTGCGACTCCCAGCCCACTGCGGGCCTGATGCAGGGACGACACGGTGGTCCAGTACTGGTTGAAGGTGTCGAAGCGTTCCACGCAGCTCAACGCCCGGCTGTCACTCCAGCGGCCGCCCTGCAGCCGAGTGTAGCCTCCTGACACGAGGAAGCAGGACGGTCAGTCTCATGACATCTGTTATTTAACCCCATGAGATTTTTTTGCCTTGACATGTCATATTGTAAAACTTCACAGTCTCAAAAATAAAACCCTGCAGTCAGTCGTCACATGCCACTTCAATAATATAAAATAAGATATGTGATACAGTACCGATGGCATACAGGTATTTTCTTGCTTTTCTTCTCGGTCTCATCTTGGCTGGTTGTAGCTGACTGTACATCTTGTTTTCTTTGGGAGATTTTGTCACCTCAGTGTACTCCTTCAGCAGAGTCTGCAGTGCCACCCGCAGGCTGAAGTCGGTAATACCTTTTTAGAGCGAAAAAGGGTACAAAAAAAAAAAAAAAAGGTTCAGTTAGGGTTTGTTTTCAAGATATTCTTTACCGTTTTTTTGCATTTTACAACAACATATCGACTCTGAAATATAAAAAGTGCAAAATGTAAAAGTGGAATGCAAATGTTCATATTTTCCTCACCTTCTATGTACTTGAACAGTCTCTGTGGGGAAAGCAGAGGGAAGCGGACCGGCTCCAACACCTCCACTACGTGTTTTTTCCTCTTTGCCACATCTTGGATAACCCAGTCCATGGCTGCAGTGAATACCTGGTACTCATCCTCAATCCTCAGCTCCTCACTTCTGAGCAGCCGCACCAGCTGATCCTTCGACAGGCCCCTGAACTCATCGGTGACGCACACCTGAAAAGGAAATAGTTGATGGGAACAATTTGTAAACATTAAACTTGGAAATTATAATACGAGTTAAAGCACTTTTAGAAGCATAAATGATGCAAATACAGTGATGATGAGATGCTGATGGTGTTTGACTTTATGGAGATTATATCTACTTTCAACCAGCCATAAAAACAGGAGCTTTTAACAGCAGCACCAGATTCTTGACAAACATATTCAACGTGAAAAATGAATCTTCTGTGTGCAGACCTCCAGAAAGTGAACGTGGATGTAGTTTTCAGTAAATTCCAGCATCTCCAAGCAGGCAATCTGCTCCAGGAACTGAAAGATGCCCACACAGTTGGACGGGTCCATGTGGCCCTTGAGAAACTCCCCACAGATAGACACCACCTCGTTCAGCTGCAGCATGTCTGCTGCCACCATCAGCTCCTGGACATTCTCCACGGTCACGCTGATCACTCCTGATGGGAAGGAAGGACACGTTTCCATCCGCGTTAGTACAAAACTACACCGGTTTTAAGGAACGCGACGACGGGGAATATCAGGACTGACGCTGACCCGTGTATATGAAGTCCAGCAAAACCTCAAAGACTTCGGTGTCCACTCCCAGGATCTGCACCTCGTCTTTATCCGCCTCCCTCATCCCGCCAGAAAACAAGGCGGAGAAGTACGGGCTGCTGGCGGCGAGCACGAGTCGGTGCACCCTGAAGACCTGGCCCCCCACTTTCAGCCCCACATCGCAGAAGTCGGTGCGCAGTCGCATCTTGTTCATCTGTGCCAGGATGAGTCTGGCGTAGCGGTCTGAGGCCAGCAGAGCCTGCTCAGACCCCTGGGTTGCCATGGCAGCCGCGGCATCACCACCACCACCACCACCACCACCACCAGCGGGTGTTGACACAGAGATGGAGGACATGGCAGCTGAGGCAGGTCTGCGTTACCATGGAGGCCACAGCACACACGAGCCCTCCTCTCCGATGAGTGTCAGCATAAAAACGGGCCTGAAAAACACAAGAGGCACGAAATACCCCCCCCCCCAAAAAAACAACAATGGATCTCAAGTCAACTGTCGGGCGACCAAACAACTTTTGCTTTACCAGCAAAATAATAAACAACATACGCTTTACAAGCTGCCCTTCTCCGTTGTCACCAAAAGCATTGGAGAATAAGTCACGTGTCCATTTCTCTGTTTCTACATGAGCGTTAAAAACTCCCGCTGTTAGCCGAGCATGCTAACCATCGGGCGAGCTTCAGTTATAATATTCAACAGGAAGATGGCGAGCTGGAAAAAAAGACAGCTTCTCTACTCGTGACTGCCAGCTCACTGAGAATTACGGACATGAATACGAAAAAAAAGAAAGAAAGCAGCAACAGTTCTTGTTGTTGTTTTTTAGTTGCGACTTACCCGTAAAGTTTACCGACAAGGATTCAGGAGGCAACTTCCGTCGCCCTGCAGCCTGTCTGTCAATCCTTGTTTCCGGATCGACTGCACTGGGCTGATCCGCCTCCTTCTTCTTCTTCTTCTTTGAACTTTTAATGGTAGTTGGCAAACTGGCGTCGAGGCGCATTACTGCCACCTACTGGACTAGATTGTCGGGCAAGTAGCTTGGCGAGAAAAACAATAAATAAATAAATAAAACATAAAACACAAAACAACAAACAAAAACAAAAAAATAACCCCTAAATTCTCCTTGTTATTCCTGTTCATCTTAATTAACTTAAAGACTGTAACTATCGTAATGTCTTTCTGGACTGGGTCTGACTCTCCAGGCATTACTAATAAATCCACGAACCCTCTTTTCTCTGAGTAGTCATAACTCTTGTTGCTAAATTACAGAAAAGTGTGCTTTGTGTCTTAATTTTTGGTGTATTTATTATTGTTTTTTTTTTCCTAATTGTTATTATTATATGTTTAAATATATTTAGTTATTTTTGGGGTCAGTTCAGCCAATTGGATTCAGCCCCAATTTCCCTGCAGGTTTTTATTTATTTTTACAGATAAAACGCCAGGTGGCGGTGTTGCCTTTAAACAAGCTGCTAAATGAAAGGAAGTCCTTGACAACAGGCCCCAGAAACCCATCATGTAAAATTATCATGGTATTCTTACCATGTTTTGCCCCCCAGCAGCAGAATGGTAATTTTAGATTGAGCTCTCCTCCAATGTTGGCCGTAACCTCTTCCTCGGTAGACTTGCAGCTTGCAACCTATCCTGCTCTTAGACAGTTTTACTGTGGTAGCCTGGTCCGGTTTTGTTTTAATCAGTAGCTTGGGATCAAATTAGTTTAAATATTATGTTGGAAACCTGTGTTTACCTACAAGGACTATACAGCACTGCCTGGGCCCTTTCAGACGTGTCTGGTGAAAAAAAAAAAACGCCTCTGAGCTACACTGAAACGTTCAAGATCATCTGTCACACACACACACACACACACACACACACACACACACACACACACACACACACACACACACACACACACACACACACACACACACACACACACACACACACACACACACACACCTGAAATACAAGTCGGGTAACATCTGTCACTTGACTTGTATTTCCAGCTATTTTCTATGTGTCACTCAACCAGCCAGTGGTGCACAAGGAAATGTGACGTGACATCATCTGCTTTGACCAATTAAAAACTCAAAAGGCTGTCAGGTGCCAGTCTGACCATCTTGTAGCTGCACACACACCTGGCTGGGTTTCCCTCCTGTTGCCAAGTAGCCTCCCCGATGCATTTCCAGTATGTCTGGTTTCTCTAAAGGACGTCAAGCACGATCATGATCTCAGCTGAACAATTAGCTTATTGGATAATGGACTCTTAGTAAGCCAAAATAAAGACAAAGCTCACCTTCTGGCCTGAGTGAGTTAAAAAAAGAAAGAAAAGAGAAACAACTCTGTTTAATGTTTTCTCTCTTTGCAGGATGGAATTGAAGTTCAGTGTTAAAACTAGAAATTAAAGTATTAGAAGAAATTCTACATTCAACTTTTTTTTTTTTTTTTACCAGATATCTTTTCACGAGTTAACTTTAATCTACTCCCACCTGTAATTTCTGCCATCTAATGTTTTTTGTTTTTTTTTGTTTTGCAGGAGCACGATTACTCCCACGAGCCTAAGTTATGTGTTAATGACGTTACTTATTTGTAACAGTCCTGAGGTGATCTGTGCTGTTTTGCAATTCAAGAGCCTCATTAGTGTTTCATTGCAGTGTGACAACAACCTCCATCCTCAATCAGCAGATGGTACATACGTGTTCTCTACAAGTTCAACACGATAAGATGCCCGTTAAGAGGTCGATGGACATTTCAGTCAGAAGTTCAGATTCTTCTTTTTGATGCCTTTACTTGGCACAAAAAGAGGCTTCTGCTAAAAACACAATATTCACCTTAATAAGTGAATTTTTTTTATTTTTTTTACACTTTTATGTGTTTAATTTGTTTCATGAAAGTGTTTCTTTTGCTTCCCCCTTTGTTCATGATGCTGCTGCCAGGGGAGGTGTCCCTTGTTAGACAGGTTTTAAGTTTTTAATAAGTAGGTGAGGTGCTCAAATGAACATGAATGTGGTGACACAGACTTCTTTCTGCTGCTGTGTGATTATGCCTCTTCTTTTTTTCTTCTTCTTCTTCTTCTTTTTTGTTAGTCTTGGCTGAAGTCGCTCATTTTTTTTTCTGCTATAGGGAATGTTCTTGCATGTCATGAACATCATCATTATTTTTTTACTGATCATTATGTCTCTCCCGTTGTGGTGAGTGTTTGCCTTGCTCCCCAGAATTTTCCCATGTAGCGTTGGGGGGGGTGAAGGGAAAAAGAAAAGAAAAAAGTGAAGAGTGTGAGGGGGTCATCGTATGGAAAGTGGTCACCATAATTACCGTGCTGTTTTAAGTGCAGGGTATGTCTGACTTTTTCATCGGGGCTCCGGCTAGACATTTTGACCAGGAAAGAAAAACATTATGAGATGAAACTGACAGATGATGTGGGAGTAGAGTTCAGATTTTACTGATTGGATTTAAACCTTAGCAGATAACACAAAACAAGTGTTTTATATCATGTTGCCTGTCTGCAATACTTCTGAATGGCAGGCTGCTGTTCTGACCTTCTGACCTTCTGACCTGTGTGACCCCTCTTTATCCAACCCACCGTGTTCATGCACGCTTTCAGGCCGAGCTGCGTCTGATTTGAACCCTAATGCTCGTGTGCCGTCTGCACCGGAGCTGGTGTCACATTAATTTGCCGGCCACGTGCCCACTGATACTTTTTTTTAATCTATTTGAGAGCTGAAGTCCCACAATGAGATTGTCCTGAGAGCTCGAGGGACGCTGAGGTGCTTCATTTAATACAGCTGAAATCACTGGTGAGGATTTTTATTTATTTATTTTTTTCTACTTTGAGATCGAGGTCCACATAATACTAGCCGTGTCACCGAATTAGGGGGGAAATCGTGCAAACTGTTGTGGTGTCTGCATCCTTCTCCACCTGTTTGTATGGTTTGTCAACAGGCAGTATTATCGTCCCTGAGCTGGCTCAGTATCACCCCCACCCCGTCTCATCGCGTGGGATCTGAGCCCCCTACCCCGATCGATGTCCCCAGAGGCCACTGACGTAACACAACAATGCAAAGAAATTATCGGGGTTTTTTTTTTTGTAGGTTTCGACGCATCAAAAAGTATTCAGAAATACAGGTTAATTCAGATAATGATCACACCTTATTCCAAACTGATTGGATTCATAATTGATAATATTATGTCATTTTCTCTTCTGATTATATTTGAGGACACAGATCATAAAGGAAGAGACCTCTGGGGCAGGATTAAACTGGGTCAGCGAGAGGCCATATGGTTTAGCAATCCAATCCAAGAATTATTAATTTTTCTATGAATTTAAATCCAACCTTTTTTCCCTTTGAGAACTACTTTTTGCTCTGACGGGCAGATCGTGATCTACTTTTGGAGAACCCTAGTTTGGCCTCTACTTTATGTTTAGATTTACTGTAAGAAAAAATAAACAAATAAATAAATTTAAAAAAAGCTTTAAAAGGGTAGTAAAGTTACGATGAAGTATAAACTTTTGTATTGTCTTGTTTGATGTACGTCATTGACCAGAATTCCTCCGGGTAGGAGGTAGGAAGTACATTTCTCTATTAGTTTTCTTTTCCATAACAACAACAACAACAACAACAACAACTCAGTGGATCCACCTGTGAACAGATCCATTAACACAGACACACACTCAACTGAGCCTACACGATAGACAAACTGGCTTTTATTTGTGGTGATTTCACAGGGATCGTAGCTTTGGTGTGTTTAATGGCTCAGTCTCTTGCCTACATGCTGGTTGGCAGGCAACAGGATCTCTTGCCCTCAGCCTATAAGCCAGCTATAATGTGAGCGAGTAAAAAAACACAGAGGAGGAAAAAAAAAAAAAATCCCTCATCGATTCTGCCTCCAACATAGCAACTGGTTGCTGATTGGCTGACGCGCGGCACTTTCTCGGACTCTCATTGGCCGAGCGGGGAGCGTGAAGCTGTGGAGTCGGACGGAGACAGAGGGGAGGAGAGACGCGATTGGCTGCTGCAAACTGAAAGCGAAAAACCTCTTTTTCTGAAAGCCTGCGAGACAGTTGATTGTGTGTGTGTGTGCGTGTGCGTGTGCGTGCGTGTGTGTGTTTTAGGCGTGACTCCAAAGGTAGTTCGTCCTGCTCACTCCTCTACCCTCTTCCTTCAGTCAGGACTTATTTAAATTGAGAATTATACAGCAAAGTGAGTGGTGCGACTGAGGTCGGAGAAAGTAAAGAAAAGGAGAAGAGCTCCATGTGTATGAGTGAGAGGAAAAAAATAAATAAAAATGTGAAGGCTGGGCCTGTGCATGGAGCTAAAGGAAGCAGAAGTCAGGAGTGAACGGTAAACTGCTATAAAAGCAAATAGCTTTGGGACTCAGCCAGGTGGGAGTGTGCTCCAAGTTAAAGGAAATGTAGGAAAGGCCCAAGTTGACCTTTCCAGCCTTCGTTTTCGATACCATCCTGCACACGAGTGAGAGAAATGCACCGTCGGAGTTTCCTGCACCTCCTCCTTTCCTGCGCCGTCTGCCCGCTCTCCCCGTCTCCGGTACACTCATGCGGCCCGAGGGTGACTCAGCTTTTGGGTACACTCTGTCCCACCTATCCGCCCATCTACGCTGCATCTGGTCAATCCGGGCTCGGGCACGCGGTGCCGCCTGTCCACCCGCCGCTCTCCGTGCTGACACAGGTAAGAGGGAGTAATCCGTGGCCTGGAACTGAGGCTCTCCCGCAGTACATCCCTGCCCTCTGCTCCTCATTAATCTCTACCTAGCACAGACCTTATGTGATGGTTGGAAGAGGCCACCTGTCGCTCTGGATATCGAGAGCCAGTGGTGCGGCCGTCCGGTGTCACGCCATCTTATCCTCAGGGTGTTTTTTTTTTTGTTTTGTTTTTTTAAGATGATGCTAAAGTTTGTCAATTTGGACCACACATGTCATTATCAGATAATGGTGCAGGAGTTGTTTGCAAAAACTTTGGCGGGCAAAACCCAAGCTGCCAAAATACCAAACTGCATCCCTTTCATCGAATGACTGACGTTGCGTTTCAAAGCGGTGCGCGGTCCCATTGAAGTAGGTCCGAAACATTTCTTTCTAGTGACTCAACGGCGGCCAGACTGTGTCGGGAAAGAGTGTGCGCATATCCTGCTATTGTCTTTATCGCTTCCTTTCGCTTCCATCCGTCGACGGCGTGTCCTCGAGTGCCCTCGCTGCCTCGTACCTCTGCTGACCCGAGGATAAGCTCATCGGATGACAATGGATCCACCAGACAGACGGTAAACCTCAGATAAATAGTTATCTCATGCGATGTCATTTCATGCATTTTGGTGGGTCAGTTTTCATGCAAACTGTAAACATTACTTAGAAAAAAATTACCAAAATTGGGACCAAAAAAATAAATTAAAAAAAAATTATAAAATGACTAGAAACACTGCTTTGGTTGATCAAGATCAGCAAACAGACTTAGAAGGAAGGAAACAAAACAAAACAAAAAAAGCAAAGGATTACGCAAGTTGACAAAACTCTCATCAGTTTATTGTCTTTCAGCAAGAAAAAGGTCAGGATCTCACATTGCTCAGCTTCACCCGAGGAGTCCGATCTCCCCGGTGGAGTTCTATTTTCTTGAGAGGTTTCTTCCACCTCCTTCAACGAACCGACCTCGGCAATACATTTTACGGTTTCGCTGTACAGAGTATCTATTGTCCTCAAACTTGAAAAATGTGCCAAGTTCAACATGGATTCCTTTTCCTCTTAAGCTATGTAGGCTGCATGTCACGAAAAACATTCATAGCTCGAGCAATGCCACAGTTCAAGTAATGGAGGCAGGATACTTCCGGGCCTCTGGCAGTTCACACAAACATCGGAGGCCACATCATACCAAACACCACCAAGGAGAGTGCATTTTTTTTTTGTGGCAAATGTCAACCTCTCATAACAGCATTACCTTCACCACTACCACCACCACCGCCACCACCACCACCACCGTCATCATACATTGCAACAATAGAAATACTGTTGGATTGCACTTTCTTCAAGCTTTCATCTTGTGGCATGTTTATAGAAAAAATATATATAGAATACAAAAAGCTTATAGTTCTTTGAGTAACAGAATATAACATACAGTACTTCAGATTATGTTTTGATCAGCACATCAGCAGGTGTACATAAATTGCCCTACCCTTGCCCAAATGCAATTACCGGACTAAACAGGGATGTAGTCTTGCTCACTATTAAGTGCTTTGGTCAATGGGTATAACATCGAGTATGCTTGTACTATGGTATTCTACAGGATGTTAATGCTACATAGCTATCCGCTGTATATGAATGTTAAGAAAGGGGCAAATAGTCAAGATGCACCACGACTTTTCACATATTCACACGTGGTATTTTACCCCAAAAAAAGGTTTGGTCCACCAAACCGATGCGATGAAATCAGCCTGTTTACAGCACCATGTTCCCCCCGCCTCCCCCCTCCCTCCTCCCCCCTCACAAATGCACCAAGTAGTAATAACCCAATATATATCTAACATATTGGTCAAATTTTCACAACTGAATACATTTTCAGTTGTTGAAAATGGACATCTCAAGCAACATCAACTGTGGTTGTAAAACTCGAACGAAAGGTGCAGCACCGGATGTCAGTGAGCAAATTTCAAGGTTGTCAACATCCCAAGCGAAAAGGTGTCCATCAAACAAACGAAGTACAAAAATGTGTTTAAAAGCTTAAACGGTCTCTTTGAAAAACAAAAAAACAAAAAACAACAACAACAACAACAACAAAAAAAAGTTCAAGCTGACATTCAAGTTCCGGTCCCACTTCAAATCTGTGAAATTCCCATTCACAAAAAAAAACAAAAAACAAAAACAACCGATGGAATCACTGTAGTGCAAAACCTTTTTACACAACGCAACCTCGATGCAGTCGTCCTCGCAGGATACAGTAAACATGTCCTTCATAGTCTCTCTATCCGCTGGGTTTTACATCTCCGGGGCGGCGGGCGGGAGCCCCGACGTGTGTTTTGGAGTCTGTAACAGTTTGTGTTCGTCTGCGTGTTGGGAAGGCGATGCCGCGGCTGTGGCGTGTACCGGGTGCGACAGCCGGACGTCCAGGGCGTCGTTGTGTTGCGCTAAGGAGTGCAGGCGGTAGTGCAGGACGAGGTCTTTCAGGGAGCAGTGGACGTCGTAGGGCTCGGCGAAGCCGTACCCGTGCGGCGTGCTGTAGACCATGCAATGCTTGACTTCTTCGTTCACTCTGCAAATAAAGGACACGGCGATGAGCGTCGGGGCAAGCGGGCAACCGTACGAGAAAGCCGCTCGCTTTCCTTTCGATCCCGACGTTTCCACTTACACAACGGAGCAGGCGTAGCATCCCTGTTTGCTGCTCTCGCGGATCAGGAACGTCCCGGGAGCTTTCCCTTGGAGCATCTCCTCGGCCTGCGTTCGACTCAGCTCGCCGACAAACCAGCTCGTCTCATCCTGATGTGGCAAATTCTTCTCGTCTCCCTTCAACACGTACGTGCTGAGAAAAACAAACAAAACGACGACGACACAAAAAGCAGCGTTACAACAACCTCTGCGACACGGACTACCTCAATTCCAGTTTGAAGGTTGTGTGGAGACGCACTCGTCCAGGCTGTCACTGTGTATCCCCAGCCAGTCGTTTATGCGTTTCTGCCGTACGCCTTTGTGATTAAGCCAGCTGCAATGAGAGGTGCAGAAGGATTTTTTTTTTAAATTTTATTTATTTCAACATTACAATAATTACACATCACGGAGCAGCCGCTGTACGTTTCTACCCACAGTGACGATATTCAGACGCCTTCTTACTTGAGGTACTGGTCTCTGATGTTGCGCAGCTGAATGAGGTCCGGCCGCAAGCTGTTCATCTTCCTGTCCGTCTCCCTGTAGTCCTCCACCTGCGTTCTCAAGTCTTCCTCCAGGTGGATTTTGCTGTCGTAGATCTCCCCGAGACGGCACTTCAGCTTCTCGTAGTTTATCAGAAAGCTAATGACAAAAAAAAAAAAAAAAAAAGGTCACCGGCCCGAGCGGAGTTCGAGGAATATGGAGGCCAGATTTGAAACTACGTTTGAGGGCATTTCTATTAAGAGCGTCGTGAAGTACCTCTCCAGGTCTTTGTCAGCTTCCTCTGAAATACTGTTCCTCTCAAACTCCTCTCCGTAGCGCTCCTGCTCGCGACACTGCTCCTCGAAGATCAGCATCGTCTCGTTGAAGGCCTCGATCGCCGTACGCTTCATCTGGATCTCCTGCAGCCCAGAGAAGAGATCCAGTCAGAAAAGACTTATTCAATGTAAATTCTACCGTTTAAAAAAAAAAAAAAAAATAACGAACTGAAAGTTTGATGGTGAGAAATAAAAATCTTTTTTTTTTTTTTTAAAGTTTTTTTTTAACCTGTGAGGTCTTTGTGAAGGCTTCGTAAAGGCGATCAAACTCCTTTGATTTCTCTTGGTACTGACAGTGGACTTCCTTGAACTTTCTCCCAGCGACGTCGACAGTGTCCTCTTTCACCTTAAGTCAAATATTACACTTCATTAAATGTGTGCAATCTCTTGTCCTCAGAATAAAAAAACAAAAACAAATACATCTCTTTTTTTTTTCTAGTGTCTGACTCATGGTGATTTCCATTTAAAAAAAATAAAATAAAATGCAGTAATATAGTACCTGCTGGAAGCGGGACAAAGGATGGGTGAGCATCAGGTCCAGCGTGGCGTTATATTCCACCAGCGGATGGTGCTGATAGTGCCAAATGAGCTCCACGACCGACGTGAACGTGAGGGGGTCCGAGAAGCCGTACTTCCCGTCGCGGTGGTAGATTTTGATCAGCTTGTTGTGGCCGTCTTTCCTGAGAGAGCGGGGGAAACGCGCAAAATTAGATGCGTGTAAAGTATCATGTAAATCACTCGGTGATGATGTTTCTGTTTGGGATAATGACCGTCTTTCTCTCCGGCTTACCTTAATGTCAGCGTAAAGTCTCCCTGCAGCTTTGTGGATGCGTCACGCACCAGAAAGGAGCCGTCGGGCGTGTCTCGGAGCTTCTCGTTCACCTCATCCCTGAGGGGACGATCGGTTAGCGCTCGTTAACCGACGCGTCAGAAAGGACGGCAAGTTTGCCAGAAGACTGCGAATGTTACGATTATTTACCTCGTTATGTCTCCCCAGTACCATTCGGCGTCCTGTAGCGAATACGCAGGTGGCGAAAGGCAGTTGTTGTTGTTGTTCATCCTGGAAGACGCTGGCTTTGTTGACCTGGGAGGGAGAGCTACGAGAAAAAGAGAGAGAGAGAGAGATGATGATGAAATGAAATGCAACCATCTGATGACAGTTTCTAAGAAAGAGAATTACTGGGAACTGTGAAGCTGTAATCGGTCACAAAACTCTAGTAAAGTTTTGTCAAGAAAAACTTCAATATTATGAACCCACCAGCACACACACACACACACACACACACACACACACACACACACGCGCGCACACACACACACACACGGGCGCACACACACACAGACACACACACACGCGCACACACACACAGACACACACACGCGCGCACACACACCACACACACACACACACACACACACACACACACACACACACACACACACACACACACACTTTGTCACACCCTTGCTTAAAGGAGCCTGTCAAGATCTGAGGACAAGCCCAGGCATGTTTCCAAGAGACACCAACTGCCAAATCATTACTAAGATCTTAAGTGTGGTCAGCACAAAAAAAAAAAAAAAAGAAAGTAAAATGTGGTCCACATTTCTAACTTTGAAATGTTTTTTTTTTAAACTTCCAAATATTGAAAAACTAATCATTAATAGTTTTACAGTTTCCTGCAACTCTTGCAAAGTGAATTCACGTCCAAAGTCTGAAGTTTGTCTTTGGCACTGTCCTGAATTGCATGACTGGCATTAAACAGACCATAAATGATATTTTGAGCCTCTTGGACCACCCCTCCCATCTTATGACCATTGCAAGCTCACAGATCATACGTTTTCCATCAACGTTATAGGAGAAAGAAAAAATACAAAATCTGACTCTGGTCGAGAGACTAAGCGTTTTCCTAAAAATGAAAAAAGGAGGGCAAACCGCATCAAGAGGAGGTGAAGGGCGATATATTTCACTGCAGGAACAAAAGTGTCTTTCATGAGGCAGTTAGGGAGAATACAAGAGCACCCTCAGAGAGGAGAAAATGTGGCTTTCTCCCAGCCATCCGCTCTGCTCTTTTTTTTCTTTTTCTTTCTGACCTTAAAATAAACAAAAGGCAGGTGCAGGAGTACGGTGGCAGGCTACAAAACTAAATGCTCCTGAACTCGGCAAAATGAAATGTGCAGCACACCTTTTCCTCTTCCAGCCTCCTGCCAAAAAAAACAAAAAAAAACCTTCACTGGTTTCCAAAACCCACATGCTCCTACTAGTACAGGGACGCAATTTAAGAATGAAATAATAAATTATGTCAAATTAGTAGCCTGAAACACACATAAAACACATAATAGGTAGGTTAAGCATTAATAACCACACACAGGAGTTATATAAAGCATCAGGACCTTATAGGAACAATACAGGCTTATCTGTAGTGTTCCCATGGTGGGTCAGCACTATTTTATTTTCAGTTCATACTTTCGATTGCACCTTAATGACTGTACTGGAAACTGCTCTTTAAGTAATAACTGTATGAGGTAGGGCTGGTCAATATATTGATATTATATTGATATCATGACATCAGACTAAATTTTGCCTTACATTTTTGATGTCATAATATGGAATACGTGTTGTCTGTCTGCTCCTAAAGGCTGCATTGTAGTGAAGTGACTTTATAACTATTCTATAATTTGCCTTTACCATTTAGTCACTGCGTCCTTAATACTGTTGATTATTTGTTAAAATAGCCATTTTGTAAATATTTCCTGAAAGTGCGAAATAATTGTGTACAATACTGGTGCGATCGATATTGAGGTATTTGGACAAAAATATCGTGATACTTAATTTGACGCTGTGGTGCAATTTTAATTCGAAGACGAATTAATTCAGTGCAGCTTCGTAACTGTGAATATTTGATGGGACTCAAAAAAAATAAAATAAAAAAAAGCGAGCAGTGTTGCCAGAATGTAAAAAAAAACACAAAAAAAAAACAAAAAAAACGTAGCAGTCAAATGATAAAAAAAAACAACCCGAATCCAAAAAAATGCTCTCTGGTGCTGAGTTTTCTGGAGTTCAGTCATGAGACGGGCTGTCTCGTCTGCGTGCCTGTAGCCTACTTTCAGGGCTATAGCGCACAAATTAACCACGGCTGGCTGCAGAGGAGAACAAAGCGGTCGTTTCATGCGGTGCGCTCATTAACGCACCCGCAACTATATTCCCTTCAAAATGCAGTCTTTGCACGGTTCCGCGCGTTGATTAAGTCTTCTTTTGGCGTAAGATGAGATGCAGGAAGGCTGTGCGTTCCTGTCCAAGTTTGCCATATGTGCTGGGACAAAAGAAAAGAGGCAAGCCACTGCTGCTGCTGCTGCTGCTGTTGCTGCGCCTGGTCCTCCGAAAGGTATTACGTAATTGGCAAGTGAATTGCGCTATGCATGCCTGGGCAATGCCACTGGGGGAGCGCAGCACCGAGGACCTGGCCATTATAACGTTTCACTAACTCATGCACCGCATTTGATCAGATGTCAGCTCTACTAAAGGCATTACACAAGTTGATGTTGTAGCAAACAGAAGAAAGCACAGGACAAATCAAACGTTTTCCGACCTCCCTCCGCAGATTAGACAATGGCTGCCTTTAACCCTAACTTACCTGGTGGTGCTTGATCCATTTCGATGTAGAATAAACCTTCGGGAGGATAAACCATTCCTGTTTTTACAATAGTAGTCCAGGTGTCGTCTTCTTTTTAAAAATGCACGTTTCTTTTTGCCGCAGATGGGCCTAATTTTTTTTTTTTAGTGTACTTCACTGCAGATGCCACGTCCCACACAGACCGAAGAAAAACTCCGTAGATTCCGAGTCCATAACCATCCCGCAGTCCAAATGTATTGTCTCCACATAGCCTGACGAACTGGGGACTCTTTTTTTTGTCTCGGCTGTAACGCTTGTCAGTCCGTGACCGTCTTGCTGTGCGGCGGCGCTCTACTTTACTTCATCTCGGAAGTGCAGCGACTTTAAAGGGCTGGTTGTGTCATCATCTTGGCACGGTTCATCCTGCTCCTACAGCAGGGGGGGGGAGGAGGGGGTCCGTTCCTTGAAGGATTCATTGTCACGTAAAACACACGCCGTTAAGGTCATTTTATACAGTAATTTCAAAGCAAGACTTTTATATGATAATCGGCCGAAGTCTATTTTGTCCGGTTAAATTCCATTTACAGGGACTTAGCGTATCCCACATTAGTAACCTCCCCCCCCCCCAAAAATTAAAACGGTACAGTCCAGACCGTTTCATTCAGCTCTCCTCCAGCTTCGCTGTAACAGCTGAAAGAATCCTTGCACGGCATGAATGGGAAAGAAGTTTGAATCATTAAATGAACAGGATTTAACACCTACCAATTATGTCTCTATGTTTTAAACAATTAGAAATCAAATCATGTGCGACTGGTGAATGAATATATTGTAATAAAATGACACCATGTTTTATGTCAAACTGTCTTCAACTATTTGGCATCCAGGGAGCACTATAGGCTTCCTTGTTGGCAAGTGCATGTTGTATTCTGGTTGAGCTTGTCAAGCTCGTTGAGCAGCAAAAAAAATGGCATCTTGGCTGACACTGGTGATTATTGCTGCAATGAGATCATCCTTTGGAAGACATGCTAGCAGGTGAGTTAACACATGCACATACATCCGTGAATGTAGGCCCGAAAGAATGGGTTATTTTACCTTGAGACATTTCTTGCTTCATATGCTAAAAATGGCCAGAGTATTAATTCACATTAATATCTTCTTATGTCTTCGAGTTGAATGAATACATGCATTGTTGCTTGCTCGTGACACAGGATGACATTGTGCTGTAAATTTAAACAACCAAGGCCTCTTCCACCAGCTGACATTAGCTGCTGCAGATCGAGAGAGAGTGAAACAAGGCCTGCTTGGTCAGAGGTCTGTCTCTGTTGGTGTCCAGGCGTTTATGGCCGGTCCCCTTTTGACCCAAGCACAGAGAGTCAGGGGAGGTAATTGCCTCCAGCATTCCTTTTTCCCATCAGTAAGACGAGTCTTTCCTGTGTCCAGTCACTGCCCATGAAACGTCCTAAACTAACCGAGGAGATTATTATGGCAAGAGATCGCAACCGTGCCTCCGACACGACTGGATGCAGGCTCAGTGTGTGATTTAAGGAAAAACACATTTTTAGAAAATAACAGTTTATAATTTGCATGTTGTATGCAAATGTTGTCTAACCTCCCAAATAGTAGTTATGGGAAATTGTCAAGTCTCTTTTAGGAATTAGATCTGCCATTTGACGGGTATGTAATGTATGTGTATTTATGAGTTATATATGTTGTCATGAGTGTTTGCTCGTGTGCCTTTCGTGCTTTAAGAAGCCTTGAAGCCTGTCACGGCACGTCACTTGGCTGCTACCCAACCCCCTCCCTCCTACCCCCGGTGTCAGAAGAGCACAGAATTTGCCCCTTTAACTTCGGGGTCTGACCTCTGTGACACATTTCACTACCACCACCCTCCTCTTGAAAGAGACCAGCATCAAGGCTCCAGATATGTCAGTGGGGGACAGTGAGGCATATGAGCACGACGAGCTCCAGTCTCTGTGCTTTGTGTTGGGGATATGTTGCTTTCCTGATCAGCAATAGAAAAAGTTTAAATATACTTTGTGATATGCTGCTTTTTTTCCCCTGCGTGTTCCCAGATTTGTGTGGTGTGCGTGTAGCGGTCAGGGATAAACCTTTAGGCTCTGCACCCCAGATCCAGGCAGTCCTGATGGGATCAGTGAAGGCTAATCGTAAGATTAACTAGATAGGCTGATACTGCAAGCCTGCCAGCTGCCTGCTAGTTGATGTGACTCATCTTGATATCCACCACCACTGCAATATGCCACTGGACTGTGGTAGTGCTGGGAAACTCAGCATGAGTTTTAAATTAATAGACAGATGTGTCTCTGTGCTAAATGCAGATAACAGTTAAACTTTTAATTCGGTTACGCTGATCTGACAAGCAACTTCAAGAATCAGTAAGGGAGGACCGTAATAAGCAAGAAATAGTGAGGAAAGTAGGTGCCAAGTCTATGCCTTGTAGTTTGGAAATCATGTGCAATGAAGAGAAATACAAATAAATAAGAGCTCGTGGAGATTGGCAGATGTGATAGGTTTGGTGATGCAGAGATTATTAGGTCAGTGTGGTTGTGTTTTGTAGGTGAACTCTGTGGTGAAATTATGGAACAAGCGTTAATCCCCATATTTAAGAGTGTTAAATGTGTACATGATAGGCCTCATGCTGTCACTTCACTTCACTTAAATCAAATAGCCGATATTTGACTTGGAAATAATCCCTGGCTTTTTAGACATTAATGCTTGTTTACACTAACCATGTCGAGGAACATAATTCACCAATTGTTTTCATTTTTCCTGTACAGTACAATGTAGAACACGTTTTATCTGGTTTTGTGTTGTTGTCCATCTAAAAAAACCAACTCACAGACACAATATGGAGGAACCATATCAGGGTATAGTTCAGTTCACCAGTCCCTCAAATCTTCTACACTGTAGTGTGCTACTATTCACGGCCATTGAAGGGATGCATAATGTTCTTGGCAGGGCGTTCGACGTTCACCATGGAGAAACTGTGGGGTTTCCCTGATCGGCAGCCAGAACCAGCACACAAAGCACGCAGGAGTCCTGCCAGAGGCAACTCGGCTGTGGGCAGAGTGTAGGGCGGCTATGGTCTGGACCCCAGGACCCTGCCATTGTGGAAATGTAAGTGGGGACAGTGTCTGAACGGCTTGAGTTGGAACAGAAAACCTTGGATGACCAAAACTATGAGCTTCAAATAGCTGGGCCCTGGGAAACATAGCTTGTTCTTTTAAGGAGGTCAAAGAGAAGCCAAAAAGAGGAAAAAAAGAAAACAGAAAACCAATGTTTGACGGAGGGAATGTCAAGTTGAAGCTACTGTTACTATAGACATCAGCAAAACGGACATACCGTTTTTCCGTCTGCCTGTCAGGTCTAGCCCTCTATGGTTCTCTGCCCTCTGTATTAGCACCCGGTGGTCATACTCAGCACTCATCATGTGTCACTCCATCCTGTCAGAGCCTAATCTCACTAACAGAGGTGACAACTGAGGTACTCGTGGCATGCCCCCCCATAACGTCTACCAGCTGAGTGTCTGAGTTATGCCGAGGATGATGATCCTGTGGTATCAGCAGCCCCCGTTTCTCCAGAGGCTTTCTCCTCTTCTCTGCTCATACAAAGTGCCATATAAAGGCCTGGCCATGAAGTGTGTAGCAGAAAATATCCACTATATACTGTCGGTTTGTTTTTGTCTTATTATGGATAAAAGTCTAAAGTGGGAAAAAAAACAACCTCTGGGACTTTTCTTGTTGTGCAGGAATGAAGTTCAGCACAGCAAATGTTTCCTGTAGCGGAAGCAAGCAACTATGTCCATGAGTAAGAATTTGAAGTTACATCAGTACCCTTGTAACACACATTTTTGTGGTACGTGCACATTTGTGATTTCACCAAGGACCTGAAACTTGAGCAGAAAACATTTGTCAAATTTCGTATCAAATTCGGAAAATCGACAACAAAGACCCTTGAAATGCTTCAGAAAACCTACAGCAATGAAGCAATGAGCCGGGTAAGGTGTTTCGATTGGCATTTGTGTCACTGTGAATTTGTCCCTCACGGTTAGACTGTAAACACTGAGTTCCTTTGGGATGTTTTGAGGCATCTGAGGGAAAATATTCGGTATAAAAGACCTGAACTGTGGCACAATGGCCGGGTAGGCAATTTTCTGTTCTCCAAAAAGAAGATCAAGCTGACATGTCACTTTGTTTTGACAGTGTTGAGGAGGTGCAGCATGAATCCCAGATCATGCATGATGCGCTGACCGAATGGGACTTCCAGGGAGCGTTTCAAGTGTGGCAGGAGTATTGGGAGTGTTGTATCGAAGCATATGGGGACGACTTCGAAGGCAACTGAAATCAGGTACGTTTTATGATTGTTATCGGCGTATTCTGTGAACTTTCTGATCGTACCACGTAATAGAGCTGCAACCAAAGATTATTTTCATTGTTGAATTATCTCTTGACCAACTTTCCTCTATAAAGTGTTATAGGTTTCAGAAATAATGAACAATGGGCGTTACAAATTCCCTGAACCATTAGTGGCATTTTAAAATTGCTGGTTTTGTCTGACAAACAGTCCAAACCCTCCAGATATTAAATTTGGAATGATACAATACGGAAAAAAGTAAATACTAAAACTCCCATAGTTTGTAAAAACAAAAGGCCGCATTCATGTTGATGCAGTGAAACCAAATAGGATGACAAACGGACAAAGTCATGTTGCAGTCAGCCCACCTGCACGTTGAAATCAGCACAACTTCTGCGTTGCGTCTTGTCAACTCTAACGCTTTAAAGAGAGGAGTCATGTGTGTCAGTGAGCAAAGGATTCATGGCTGGGAGCTCACAGAAGTTAAGCTCTTGCTCTCATGCACACATACGCACACACACACACACACACACACACACACACACACACACACACACACACACACACACACACACACACACACACACACACACACACACACACACACACACACACACACACACACACACACACACACACAAATGCACCCACACAATCCCATGCTTTCATGCAAAGTAAAATTGAGAAGCCGAGACCTCTTTCAAGCTCCTGGACACCCCCCCCCCCTATATAAAAGGACACTACTCTACTCGGCTACACAGCCATCACATCAGCACTATAACTCTATTAGGCACAGCTCCAGGACACACTAAGCAACCCATGGCCCACAATGGCATCATTGTCAGTGGGGATTGCAGCCATTGTCGTCAATGCTACAGGATTTATTCCCCTCCTCCCATATTGTGACCTTGACCTTTGACCCCGCCTGCCATCTCACTTGCTCTGGGACTGGGAGCTTGTGAGGTGTTATGATCTTCCAGGTCTTAGTTACTGCTTTATAATGACCCAAGCCTGCTAAGTGGCTTCTTTCCACAGCACCAGGGTGATGATTCAGGTTACTGTCAGCAAGGAGAGAAGAGAGGGAGGGAGGGAGGGAGGGAGGGAAAGGGGGGTCAGAGTAAGGAGTTGTGGTTTGGACTGATTGACCCTTAGAAAAGGTCAGTTGGAAGGCATGAGAGGATAGGAGCTGCCTAAATGGCTCTTTTCTCCCCTTTTTCTCCCCCTGGCGAGGGCAGAGGATCTGTATAGTTATTTATGAGTGTGTGGGAGAGCAAGTGGGGCTGCAGCGAAACCCATGCAGCCCTCTTTGTTGTTGTGAGGGCTGGGCTGGGCTGAGGTGCCTGTCATTGGTTCTGTCATATATACATGCACATGCAAGCGCTCGCACACTATTAGGAACCCCTCCCAGAGCAGAGGACAGGACACTGTTGCGAGGCAGATTTGGAAAATGAGGTGTGCTTCACACAATAGCTGTCAGCAGTTTGATAGATGCCTCTCAGGCATTTATACCCCACAGAACTTCAGGAATTGGAGGCCACTGAGGTGATTCTGCAACAAAGTTGGCAGGCATGTTGTATGATATTGTTATTGCTCAAGAAGTCAAGCTATCATCTGATTTGATTTATTTTGCAAATTGCATAGTTAAATTCTAAGAATATTTAATTTGACTGCTTCAATTTAGTGCTTCTATTAGAAACACACGTTACTAATGCTTAAAAAAAACCCCACATTTATGTTAAATACTGTGCAAAAACATCAATAAACCAGTTACAAGAATTTAGATGATGAGTTTATTATTCCACTGTATTCTGATGCATGCACAACCTCAACCTCGAGATATTTCTCACATGATGTTACATACATGATGCGTCAGTCACATATACCACCATGAGTCCGATATTCTCGAGAATAAATGAGCTTTGCCTTCCCAGAATTGCATAAAGTGTTCACACCACTGCAGCGCTCTGCCAGTGCAACACACACCACTTTTTTTTTTCCCTGACAAAGTTAAATTAAGCTTGAATTTCACGCTGAAGTCAAATGGTCATGATGTCATGGTTTGAGGACAGAATGACTCGGTTTGTCTGTTGACTGAGAAGGCCTATTCTTGCGTGTTTGGGTGGGAGCGTAGCATATAATTGCAGAGCGGGATAGCATGAGGGGATGGGGGAGGGAGAGAGTTAGCACGCAACATGAGTTTTGGTCCACAGTTGCTGGTGTGGGTGCCAAACTTGTCCAGAGGGCTGCTGTGTGTGTGTCTGTGCGAGGCTCGCTCTGCTCTGCCTCGAGGCTCGCAGCGTTCCAAGACACATCTTTCATTTGCACACGCTGAATAGCTTAGGGGAGCCCGAGGCAGTTTGGACTCGGGACGGGTCTGGCTTTTTGGACTTTTTAGGGGATGTTGGGTAGCTGCCTAGCTGTGTGAGTGTGCGCACACGTAGGAGATTTTTTTTTTTTTCTGGACGTGCAACATTCTTCCAAGTGTCCCTTTTCAGTAAAAACCAGTGCATTGTTTAGTTGTCAAGTTAGTTGTTAGGGAGCAACCAAACCGCTGTACACGTGTTGCAGCCATTGGAGGATTACACTGATCCAAAAATCTGACAGTAAAAGAAGAGAATGGAAAGCTTTGTCGGCCTTTTCATATCCTCTCAGTGGGAGGTAGAAAGCCAAGACCTCCAGACGTGGGCTAGTGCTGGTGGGTGTTAATGGGGGGGTGTGAGCGCTCAACTGCCAACCAGATGGACAAACCAAGCCCTGTGTATTTAGGGAGATCATATGGGATAACCTTGCAAAGACAGATTGACATTTTGCTGACAAAACAAACCACCCCTGTCCGGCACGCAAGGCTCCCCCTTCCCTTTATGCCCCCCCACACACAGACTCGCATGAACGTTCATACAAATACGTTAAGTGGTATTTGCTTACATAGGTCTTAAGGAAGTTATTTCAGCATGTGCTAAGCTTTCGATGAGGAGCCACAACAATAAGAGGATAGGACAGAAGAATCTAGGCTTACACAACTCCTGCACAAACAATAGCGGCATCGGTGACCTGTATAAATGACACAGCCTTGAGCCGCAAGGAGAGCAAGTAAACTCCTTTTCTATGTCATGCATTGGGATTTAACTTGGTGTTTTAAGGCCATAGGTTGGCATGTAATTCCGGGAAGGTTGAGAATGTCATCACCTGTTTGACTTTACCTGGTGCCGTGATTTTCTCAGGGAGAATTAAACTACTTCTGAAAAGATCAAGTGTCAGCAACAGACTAAAGTAGGTCTGTGCAACTGTTTGAATCATGTTAAATCTATACTATGGTGTTATCAGAGTTATCAACCGTTATTAGATTTCAGCACGTATTTTGTCCTCCTTTTGGTCCGGTCGTAATATTCCAGTCACTTTGGGAAATAATTTCTCGAGAACAAAACATTCTCTGACGTGAAAGAACACAATAAATGCGTCTGAAATGATTAAGAGTCCCGATGGTGGAATCCGTTCCACATGATTTATGGCACATAAACTTCCCTACTCATACACGCAACACAAATTTATACCGATCTGGGTATAGGAGAGTCTGCATGCGCAAGAGATGAGTGTGCTGTAAAACTGCTGACTGCACAGGCTGAAATTGTCATGGCCACCCAAGAATATGATGCTAAGCGCCATTTACCTTATCTGATTCTTGTGACCTCAGGAGCGTTTTTTTTTTTGTCTTCTGCAGAATAAAGTCAAACTCATACTAGCTTTACTGGCATGGTCACAGTTAAATACAGTAGTGTCAAAGCAGGTTGTTCAACACTTATAGTGCAATTATATTAAAAATGCAAATTATAGGCTGTATGTCACATTATATACACAATGCAACACTATATACAATGCCATCACTTTACTAGAATAGTTTAATGGCAGACTAATCAGACAGATCATTACCTGAATGGGGGAGGACATAATGATGCTGTAAAGTAGGATAGTTGGTTGTAGTGGTAAAGGATAAGAACCACAGAAAAAAAACATAAAATTCTCAATAAAAAGAAAGGACTCTTGCTTTTTATTGGAGTCTGGTACATTTTAATAGAAAGTAAATTGAGTCTGGTTTTCTAACTCTTTCTAGCAAACAAGCAATTTAATTTGTATAGCACATTTCATACACAGGGGCAAGTCAGTGTACTACTCATAGATAAAAGCAAAAGAAGGAATATATATATATATAAGGTACAATGAATATGATTAAAAACAGTCCAGGGTCAATAAGATAAGTAATTTAAAAAAGAGTTATTAAGAGTAAGAGTTTTGTAAAAGAAAATATAAAAGTGCATATAATAGAAAAAAAACCTTCTAAAAATACATTTTGAAATACCATAAAGCATAGACTGCCAGTAGATTAAAGTAATAAGCCTGAGACATCACTACCCTTGCCAGGACTGACAAGAGGTCTTGCAGTCCACTTTGTGTGTTTATGTCCCACCACAATGGTATGTGGTACATACAGTATCTAGGACACCAAAATGGCCCTTTAATTGTTATTTTGAACCATCATCGGGTCAAAATGTCATCGTAAACATGTTAGTATGCTGACATTAGCTCGAGCTAATGCCTAAGCCGAGCTTTACAGAGCTGCTGGTGAAAAATACAATAAGACTGCATAGTTTTTAGACAGCTTTCTAAAGAGAGTAGTAATCAACTGTTTTCATACGTTGAGTCATATGCATCTCTGTATAAAAATGGATGTAGTCTCTGGGACTGTAAAGTGAAGCCTAAGTGTCCTAAAGTGCAATACCACTGAGGGGTGGCTTCAACAAACCTCTGGCTCCATAGACTCCCATTTAAAAAGCATCAACTTCTCATGAAATACAATGTGAATATATTTTTTTACACAACTCAATCTCAAAATGTAGTCCTTCTGATTAGTGTTCTGGTGGTCTTTCTGAAAATACTTCCATCATTAATTAGATATTAGACCTCAAAGAGAGGTATGTATTGGGACATGCCTGATTTGATTGACATACCTCTGGGGGGCAGTCAGGTTTCTGGTATAGTTGGGCGATGCGTAGCGGCCTCAGGTTCTTAGTAAGATCCACCGCTAGCTCCTCCCCAACTCGTCCAAGTATGCTTACTTCTGGCTCTGAAATCCCAAGATGACGACGGCCGACATGCCAGATTCAAGGCTTCAAAACGGCAGTTCACAGACCAATGGGTGATGCCACGTTGGGTTGCGATTGACCGTACTTCTTGTGACATGTCCTTTTGATTTTTATGTGTAAAATTGGTGATTTGCTCCTGTAAAAACGAGAACTGGGCCACCATGTCAGCACCTACAGCATTGGACAAGCATGTTGATGCAAAAAGATCTGTTAATGGTCTTTAGTAGCTTAATTAATTACTTAGATAACTTGTAATCTGGTGGTCGCTATCGGCAGCTCAGGTTGACCCACTCTTCCTGTAAAGCCTCCTGAAGTCAAGACAAAGATGTGCTTAGTAAACGGATTCCATCCTGTTTGGTCACCTAAAGAGGATGGAGAGGCCACTTGAAGGTCAAAGAACTCTTAAGATCATATGACCACTTCGACAAATGTCACAGAGGGTTAGTTTTTATCAACAATGGAAATGTCAAACGGTAAATGGGTCACTAACAAGTCAGCGTCTTTGGCTTCAACTGAGTGGAGTAATAGGATGTTCTGGGTGAAGCAGAGACAGTCGGATAAACAAACAGAGTGTCAAGCGGGGAGGCAAACACACAGTTGTGACAAAGGAATCCTCAACATCACATGGTCATGGAGATAGTTTATGTTGCATGTCTAACCCCTTCTCAGTTTGATTACACTCATCGTGCTCAAATTTATGTTACCCACAGAGATTCTTCCCCGTGCTATTTTTGTGAAGGCTGTTGCTCGGGCTCGTCTTGCCCTCTCTACATCCAGCTCACACACACACACACACACACACACACACACACACACACACACACACACACACACACACACACACACACACACACACACACACACACACACACACACACACACACACACCTCTCCCTTTCTCTGCCGTTTCCCTCCCTACCGCTCTAGCCACATTTCCATGGCCTCTCATTCCCGGGTGCTCTGCGAACTAAGTAAATGAATAACACAATCCGGAAATAGTGTTCCAGCCGGAGATGGTGGGAAGGAAAATCCCTCGACTGGTGCTGGCAGGAGGGTGGAAGAGAGAGGGAAGTAGTGCTGCAGCCATTCACACTTCAGACAAAGCTTGTTCCTTTCACAAAACTCCTTCTTTAACCCCAAATCTTAGCTCTTTATTAATATGTTTTTGCTGTTAAAGTGTTCAGTAGGGGAACAAAAACACAGTCCCACCGGGTCTTCCTCAGGCGCTGAAACGGCACATATGCACCAAGAATACAGGCCACGCTTCACGACATGGCAGGAGAGGTTAACTTATCTTTAGCTCAAGTGGTCAAAGATCAGCATGCAAAAGAGGCAGATGTCTCTGAGGAGGCGGGTGTGGAGGGAGTGGAGCAAAAGGTGCTGGGTAAATGTTGTCAGGGTCTGCCTGGAGTTTGAGAGCGGGCTGAAGACAGGAGTTGTGCCAGCAGGTTAAAAGCAGGGTCAGCGCTATAACCAGGGTGTTATCTGGATACCTCTCCACAGCTGCCAGTCACATTCAGGCAGCAGTGTGACCAATGACCTGTCAGTGGCGGTGACAGCAGGAATTGGACGGTCCAGTTGCTGCAGTCATACATGCCCTGGAAATGTTGCGTCTCTGCTGCGTAGTGGCCCTCTTGGTCAGGGCGGTGAAATGTTTCGCCTTCGTTTGTCGGAGGATGTGGTTAAATCTCAGCCAGGAGTTCAGTTCAGATCAGTTTATTTAAATGCAATATTATTTTTAAAAATCAAACGTGCTTTAGTAAAGGAAGAAATACTCTCTAGAGGCCCTGTCGCATATCTTTAATTGTGTTTAACTCGGTGCCTGCTCGGTTGCTGGTTAAATGGCCAACAAATGCCTCACTCACTTTTTTACGAGGGGAGGATAGTCTGCGTGAGTATGTCTCACTATAACAGTCAGTAACATGAGATGGGGAACCACACAACCGCTAAATCAGTAAAATGGGAACCCGGAGTCACTGTAATTTGGGAGAGAGCTGGTTAACCACTCCTCATAATGGATGGTGTTTCTGTTTAGCCTAAGGCGTTGGAGCTGAGGTCATATGCAAACAAGGCAGATCCCGAGCCTCAGCTTTTCTACATGTATTTGATCTGGTTCATAAAATATGTTCTTAACAGGCTCTTTAATTGAAGTGTATTAAAAATCTAATATTTTACACAATTTAAAGGCTGAAACTATCTCACCACACCCTTAATCTACTTTATGCAGAGCAAACATGCCAATTGGCCATCACAGACTGCTTCTTTTCTTATAATAAAAAGGAAGAATGTATTACTAACAGTTTTCCCTGAGGGTTACTTGTTTGTCAACCAGTTTGTACCAAACATGCCACATAGTATGAGACTTTATTTGTGGGAGAAAAAAAATGATAACTGCATTAATTATAATTACATTAGAACTTGTCCACAGGCGCAACAATAGAGTCACCGCTCTGTAGAGTTTGATTCAAACTTGGCAGAACTGGTAGAATTGATTTGGTTTTGCCATTCACAGGGAAACCTATCACATTGCCAAGTAAAACACACACTTAAACACAACATGCATAACAAATAATAAAAAACTTGGAGTACATCCAGTGATCTCCACCATTCAATTCCATCATCAGTGGTTAAAACAAATTTTACTAGTTTTAAATGCAAGACTCTGCATCGTTGGCTGACTCATGAGCATTTCACAGTCAACAGTTCACCCTTAATTACTTTTATATGCAGAATTATGTTGTTATACGAAAAATATTTATAGAAAGTCACCTTAGATACCGGCCATAATCCCACGCCACCTTTTGCCTGCTTAACAAAGTAGTTCAACTCTGGAACTGCCAGAGCTTGAATAAAAATAACACTTATCTTCAAACGCCTGACAAGTTCAACTTTTTTCTTGTATTTGTTGACTGGTAAGCAAATGTCACATAACTCTATGACCATCTTTTTTTTAATATTAGGATTTTGTATTAATGATATGACTTCACCTCTTGCACTTAATTGGCTTGTGTGAACATCACTTCCGTGCTTGTAGCCACTTTTCCCCTCATCTTAGTCATAGACACATGCACTATGTCGTTCACACTCATCTACAACCACACATACTCAAATATATTGATTGTCATCCTACATTGAGTTTCTATTTTGATACTCAAATAAATCTATATTTACCAGGCTGAAATACCAAACTGTAGCAGGTTCCTGATTCTCCAAAGTTGGATTTTTTTTTAAAATGTTTCATATCCTTGTAAATATAACAGCTTTGTGTTTTGGGCTACAGGTCAGATAAAGCATGAAAAGACATTTGAAAACAATCATTCACTCCAACTTTTGGAATGTAATCTCCACTTTACTTCATGTTGAAGTTTTTGTGAACGTCCCTTTAAAGGATTACATCATCCCCTTTTGCTCCTGTTTTTCCTCCCCATCACCACGTTTCTCTGTGCTCAGCCTTTTCTGCCCAGAGACAATTGGTTCATTCACCGGTGTATAACACTGCCACCTCCTGATCCGCAGCACCGTGGCCGTCTTGCGAGGCTGGAACACCTCTCGGTGGCATGTTTATAGTCTGTGGTTATATTTGACATCACATATCTGTGTTTTGCTCGCAGCGCGCAGACTCCAAACTGCAGCTGCAGACTTCACTATCACATGACATTCAGCCAAATTTTCATCAGTGGTAGGAAAATGTAGAAGAGCGTCAAGTGCCTTATGGTCATAATTAACCCAGTCTGGGCTGCCTGCACACTGTCAACGTGTGCTGTGCATCCACGGTCCTCTCCTGCCATCTAGTGGCACTAATCCAGACGGAAACTCTTCTTGTCATCCATTAGTCTTTATGGGGGTACAGTTTTGCTCAAACCCTCAGCTTGTTTGTGCATACGGACTTTATATTTTGGATCGTTTTCTCCAGGTCACGAGAACAATGTGCCGTTACAGTAGTTCTTTGTGTTGCCGAGCGGCTCAGCTGACCTCCACGAGCCTGCCGCTTTAAGAGACGGTCATGACAGCGCTGCACAGCTTCCATGTAATGTCTCTTTGTTTTCTGCTCCATTAAAAACTTGAGCTGGAGGGGAAGAATTTTTGAACACTGAGAGAGAGTTTGTCTCAGTTTATCTGAAAGGCCTTTCTCTCTGCTTGTTTGTTTAGAGGTTGAAAACTATCAGTAGGAAGTTCCATTTGTCTCAGATATTGCACCCATTCGGTCCACTTTAAGAAGAGTGGAGGGAAACGAGTGAGATTCAGCGACTGCAGGGAAAGTTGTTCAGTCATCTAATAACACCCAGCTCTATTCTGCTCAGTATTTAATCTGTGTCGCAGCGTGTAATATATTATTTGAAAGCCTGTTTGTTTTTGTATAACTGAGAAACTGACCAGACAAAAGAGAGCTGGCAGCACCCACAAACGTTTAATTATTGTTTGTTATTGTTATTAGTGTGAAGAAACAGTTGCAGTGTTCGCTGGGATGGAGACAGCTTGGTGTTTGTGTCAAGATATAAATTGGCTGCAACTAAAGATTATTTTCATCATTAGTTAATTTGTCTAGTGTTCTCTCTCATAATTAGTCTAAAATAAAATTTCAACAATGCTGATTTCCCACAGCCAAGTATAATGTATTTTTAAAATGAATTTGACCACGTTTACCATGAATGTTTGGCATTTTTGTTTTAAAATATGACCTCATCATTTATTGAAATAGTTGGCAATTAGATTTCTCTTAATCACCTATTTGTTTGCATAGTTAATCACAGTTCCTCAACAGTCTCATTAGAACTCATGTTGAACCTTCTTTTCCAATACATTGCCATAATTAACTGATTTCGAGGGGTCATTGGGAATGATTATAATTGCAGTTTTTATGTCTCATTTAAATCATATCCGTCATAAATAGAGGAGGCAAAGACAGTTTCTGTTGTTTTGCCTTCTAACATTATATATGACACATTATAGGAGAAGTAGGGCTCAGATCATTTTTGTCAAGCAGTAGTAAAATGTTGTCTTTAAAGGCCGACTGAACAGGTGGTTCATGAAAAGTATTCCGACCTGATTCCCATCTCTATGATGGGGATCAGGGAGGAAGAGATGTGACACATACATTTCTCATGGCATATTCAGGAAGCCATTCATAGTGTTGCTGCATGAAACGACGTGTAATTAGTCGCATAAGAAATGAAAACAGTGAGTGAGAAACTTGAAACCCGGCGCACATTTTCACCTCCGCACAGCTGGCAGGTCATGATGTGAAGTGGGTGTTTATATTGGATTGTCTCACACACACACACACACACACACACACACACACACACACACTAGAACACCACTATTAGTGATAATCAGGTACATTTGGTCTGATGATATGTAATTTAAATATATTTATCCGTATCAAATAATTTAACAGTAAATCAAATGTTTCAAATTTCTCTGAAATATCCTGAAAAAAAACTAATTAAAAAGGTCCTCCTAGCACTATAAATAAAATGTAAAGCTATCTCTGTCAACAGACTACTTTTACCTTCGTAATGTTATTCACAGAGCAGCTGATAATACCATTCGATGCTCACTGTTTAGGGAGCACTTTGCACTTCTTTTTCTTTTTACAACATCTCTTTGAGCTGATGGTCCTGCTGGGAGGTACACTGTGGGTTCAGGTAGATATTTGACTGTCCTTGCAGTGGGAGATAAATGCTTCATGGCTTTAAATGTGTCTCACAGCTCACACTTATGTAGTTGGCTGCTAACACCTCTAAACTTATGTTATTTGTGAGGGTTATGTACAGCAATGTAAAAATGTAGTTTAATAGTTCACTGTAAAGTCTATTTTGTGGCAGCACTGAAAATGAATGTTGTAATATTTCAGTGGAGCTCAGCGTAGCCTGATTTTATTTGTAGAGAGTTTCCTCATTGTTGTGTTTCTACTGTAATATTTGAGGTCTTCCTCCCTTTTCCTTCCTCCTGCTGCTGACTGACAACCCGAAACCTGATAGAAATCCTCCCTCAGATCCTCAGGTTCTTGCCTTTACTGTCAATATGTTAGACCTGGATGTGAACTAAGCTGGGAAAATGAAGCAACAGCTCTCCCACTCCCTGCGTCTTGGCGCCGCCCTACTGTGTCAGTGAGTAGAAGCTTTCAGGCGTTACTGATCAGAGTAATACCCTGGTCAGGTGCACATGCTGGCTCAGCAGCAGGGAAGCATGTCTCTTGTCAGCCACCAGCAGGGACTCAACATCTTCCACAGTCACAGTCAGAACAAACAGGTTTTAAAAAAACAATCTGAAAAATATGTGCTTTAATTGTAAAGTGAGCTGAGGGTATTTTGCTGCCTGCTAATGCATTAATTAATTAGTTAATTAAGATTGAACGAGAACATCATGTGAAAGTCTTACTGCTGTTAGCAACCACTACATCTCAGTGAGTACTTTACATTTAACATCACAGCCTCCCTCATATGCACACATATAATTTTTTGTAATCTTTATTTGACTTTTTCTACCTTTTATATGTATATATTTTTGATATTTGTTATATTTTTCATTCTTTTCTTTAGCTTAAACAGAACGAATGGAGACTTGACATGTATTTGTTCTACCTGTTTATGCTGCATATAAAACTCTTGAGTCTTGAACCAGACAGACATCAAACAAACTTGAGGAGGAAAGAGTTCCCTTTAAGACTGTAAAATGTTCTCTATATGCTTCTGTTTCTAACTTCCTCCCCAGCACGACCAGGCCTCCCATACTAAACAACTTTATGATGATCTTTATAAAAGAAAAGCTGATGTCTTTTACTTCTAAATGGAAGAACTTGAGTTCAATTAAGCAATCTTTTTTTTAAAATTCAGAATTGACCATCTTTGGTATTGTTTTGTTGACTAGTTGGGGTTCATAAAAGCCAAATGAGTAAAAGACCACGGAGTACAGTAATAAAGCAAGTAAACCAAACAGTGTTAGTCACAGAATAAACATAACACTCAACTGATTAATACATGTGGTCATAATGGCATACACCACATTCCCATGTCGAGATTCAGAAAAGCTAATATTTGTATGTGTGTTGCATCACACAGTACACTACTTTGTATCACCACAAATCCTCCCAAGCTGCCTCTTGCCTTTGTTACATGCCAGCAGATTTAGAGTTTGTGAGTAATGAAGTAGGATCTGTGGTGACTGACCAGGCCCTCCTGTTCTCTAGTGGAAACTCTCCAAGCAGGACTCAGAGCGGTGTCAGTGTTATTTAACCAGATCAACAGGAACGACAGCAGCAACATGACCGATTCTGGTCTGTCAGCCCCGGAGGAGTTACGTTGCTTTGACTCCCAGAGGATGGACAACAGTGACCACACAGGGACGCAATCAGTCTCTGATGCAAAGATACAGCGCGGGCAGACATTGAATGGATGTGGTGTTTGTGCATTTGTGGTGAACTCGTCTTAAAGATGTGGTGCACGAATGCCAACGTGTCGACCCACTTCCCCTTTATCAGTGTGGTGTTTGTCTCTGGATGAAGCTCCACATACAGAATTCCGTTTCTGCCTAATGTGAATATAGTGATGAGGACAAGTTGTTATTTTGGAGACTGCTTGAAATATAGCCAGAGTGAGTGACTTCCTTCAGTAGGTGGCGGTATCGAGCCACACAGAGTGAAAGGATTTACAGTAATCCTGTCAGTGAACTGCAGTTAGGCTTCTGTGAAGGCCATCATGCCATGCCATGCGTTTCATTACATTGAGTGTAATCTATTTGTCCTGTGCATGGGATAGTATCACTATAACCTAACCTACCTGTCTATGTCGGCTCATCTTTACACTATTTTTTTTTTTGCATCACAGCTATTTTATTTTCTCAGAAATATCACCACAGTTTTCATTCACCCCCGTGTATCGGAGACGTCGTATCCAACGGTAACGTCAGGCTGACTGTCCTCGTGTACTCCTCTGTCCAGCTCTCCTGTGCTAATCCCGGCTGCTGCGACCTTCGACCTCTGCGTGGCATCTTATGTAAGGAGGTGGTTGAGAGAAGCACACCGGAGCAGCCCGGTCTGCAGCGCCAGGTTAGGTAAGCTCATTAACAGTTACTCCAGGGTATTCAAGCCAACAACAACCACAAATAAACCTCAGTGGTTTAACCAGAGACAGCAGATAAAGATTTTGGTTTCTGATCCTGCTTTTCTCAATATTTTAAGTTTGGGACTTTTTATTTCACACCGGCTGTCTCCCTGACTTTGAAACCAATATTTAGTTACACAAACAGAATGAAGTTGTCTGCACAGTGTTTGTGTTTACATCTGATTAAACTCTAGGAATCTCTTTATAGTCTCTTAATATGGGAGAAGAGAGCAGAGGGAGAGAATACACATTTGTATATCTGTTTTAAAATTACACGACCTACACACACACACACACACACACACACACACACACACACACACACACACACACACATTACCCTGTTTGTCCTTGCTCTCTCAGTGCTGTGAGTCACTCTGCTCCAGTTGTCCAGTATACACAGCAATTAAAGCAGCTGAATAATCAAACCACTGCTTCTCACTCAACCATCTCGGTGTTCCCGTTCATCTGTAACCCGCCTGCAGCCTGTAGTAGTAGGAATAGTTTGTCCTTTGCCAATCTCTCTCCCTTCCAGGCTGAAACATGGGGTCCTTCCTCCTACTGAGCTTAATTGCAGCTGACAGTGTGTACTCTGCAGTGGTGTCCTCCAGTGGGACACGTCTTTAACAATAGAAACAATCGTGCAGCTGTGTGCAGTCGATATATTCCTCTTTTGTTTCTGGGGTGCAAGAGAGGGGAAAAAAAACATCTTCAGAGTTTCTCCACAGATCAGAATCCATCCTACTAAAATTGGACAAATGATGTCCTCCTGGCATCCTAAATTGTTCTTTGGTCTAACTGCAGCCTTTGACAGTACAGACCACATTTCTCCAATCCACTGGCAGAAGCTCAAGTGTCTCACTGGTTCTTCTTTGGACCTTTCATGCAAACTCCCCTGGTTATTCTTGCTCCTCTTCATCCCCTTGGTTTGATCTTCAGTCGTCTTTTCCCATCTTTTTGCTTTATTTATTTAAATTATTCTGAAATACAACATCTCTCCCCCTTATGTCTTTGACATTCAATTCAAACTTCTTTTAAAAGTCCCTTAAGACATAGGAAATATCTCCTTTTGTGGAAAGTAGGTTTGAAAAAGCACAGTTTGCCTTATTTCCAAGAGCTAGAGCATTACCTGTTCCATGTCTATAGAGAGTCTGTTTGGGTCCACTAGAAGTGTTTATTAGTCCAATTTAACCTGCAGAGGTTTCTGTACACTTGTGTCGTGTGCGTGGCTTCCAAAGAAAAAATAAAGTCCTGAAGAATCAAAAGGATCCATTCGCGGTGCCTCAAAAAGAAAAAACAAGACTGGGACTGATGACTACATTAACAAATGATCACTTGGATTAATGATATCTGAGGAAATAATAATAATGGGAATATGTTTACTAAAAAATAAATTTTCTTAAAAACAGCTTGAGGACAAAGGGAGTCAATTTAAAGTCAGGGTCGTCTCACTTTATTTCTGTATAACATGATATATTTATGTCCGAAAAACAATCAGTCCCACCTGAAAAATGCCCCAGTTATGATTTATTATTAATTTAACCCTCAAAAACCTGACTAACCTGCTCAGGACTGTGCGAGGGTGGTTTGATCTGATTTAATTGACAGTTGCACGGCAACAGCAGAAAACAAAAACATGATTGGTCCATTGAAGTACTCTATGCGACATCACCATTTCCCAGCTGAGCCAAATCCTCTGCTAATGAGTCAAAAGCTGAACTTCATTTAGTGCCAAAATACAAGTCAGTTACTTTATAATTCAGTACCACACGGGCTTTTCTGTTCAGAAATGCCTCCTATAAAATATCCTTGATATTTGTATAAAGAAGCACTACATGGTCTCAATCCAGTTGACAATAAGTGTTGCTGAACTCCTGTCTTTAACAAACCTAAGGCCATTTTATCAGGGCTTTTATTTGTGGCACATTCAGGGAGAACATCACATGGTTCAGTAACTGACCGAAAACCAAGAGACTCCTGCGTCCTCTCTTATTACATCTTTTTTTAAGTCTATTCATGATTTCTCAGATCAGGTCATTCTTTTCCTCTGCAGATTTAGCAAATGTCATCCCTGCTTTTTATCTCTTACCGACTTGACTATTGCAGCAGACGGTATTCTGGTGTCAGCAGGTGAAATGTCCAAAGACAGTTAAACACTGCTGCTGGGCTTTTAATTTGTACTAAGAGAAGCCAGCACACTACACTACGCTGATCCCTGCTGCCCTTCACTGGTTACCTGTGAGTTTGATTGATTTCAAGATTAACTGCTTTTTTTTAAAGCCTGAAATGGTCTGGCTTCTGCCTGTATCTTGGATCTGACGACTAGGTAGGTATTTACTTTATTAATCCCCGAGGGGAAATTTTTTTATTATGAGTATGACTGAGTATGACTATGAGCCTGAACGCTTGAGACCTTCCATGAGGACCCTACTAATGTTTCCAAAATCTCAACTTGTCACTAACGGCAGGCAGGTGATCTCTATATTTGTTTTAAAATCTCCTCCTAACCTGTTTAATACCACCTGTCATGATTGTTAAAGCAGGTTTCTGGAAGGTCTAAAATGATCGTTTCTGGTTTTGGGGAAGAAATTTCACTTCCTACTTGAACCTCTGGAACAAGATGTCTTCCTCAGACTTTTACAAAAGTAAGTAACTTTCATATTTCTTACATATGGTCTTTTAAGGGTCAACTACAATTTTTTTTTGGATTATACTCCTGCAAATATTTTTTCTCAAAAGGTGTACATTTCTTAAGGATCACTATCTGACCTAATATTTCACTCCAACTAACATAAAATCAAAAAAGGCAACAGGTTTGTGTTAGGGAGTCCTAAGTAGTAAAATGCATGTGTTTCTCCTGCATATTTCAATGATTATACAAACTTAAACATAAATATGAACAATTAATAATAATAAAAAGAAAAAAGAAACTCAATAACAGTAAATTTAGTAGAACTCTGATTTCAATACAAGTATTTTGCCAAACAGTGTGTTACATGTTCTGAGGCTTTGCATGGTATGCAGCCCATGTAGTTGACTGTCTGCTCAAGGCAGGCCGGGAGGTGCTAAGGCGTTAGGGGACAGCAGCCATGTGACCGTGGTTGCAGGGATTGGTTTAGTGCAGATGTGACATCAGCAAGCCTCCCACTCTCTCCCTCCCTCCTCCCCTCTCTCTCCCGGTGTCTCTCTGCCTCTCTCTGCCGCTCTCTCTCTGTGGCTGTCCGTGTTTTTTTTCCTCTCCTCTTCCTTTCCTCAGCATCCCCCCTCTCAGAGATGGCGTGTGTCGGTGCAGCTCGGGCGTTTGGGGCCTAACGCACGCACACCGAGAGGACCCCGCTTCCTTCGCACCGTATTCCTCGGGTATCTCTCGTCGCTGTGGTCCGCTGCCGTTTGAGCTCTCCAACCGCACCCCGCCTCCCTGTGCGGGTGTCTGGGAGTTGGGCCCCCCTCGGGGGTGGAGGAAATCAACATCGTTCTTCGCCGGGGAGCCGCACAGAATTAGCTATGCCCTGCCCAGGCATCTTTTGATTTTTCTCCATTTCTGTCCGCCTGCACACCGGAGCGCAACGTAGGATGAGAATCTGCCACCATGATGCAAGGTAAATCATCTGTGCACTCCTGCTCCTCTTTAAATTGTCCACGTCTTTGCTCCTCCGCGTCCTCCTCCTGCCCTCTTGTGTCCTGCTGGGCCATTAAAGCCCCTGAATCGCGAGATGTGATCTGTCATGCTGTGTGGACCTCTGGAACAACATGACCAGTGTGACAATATGTGTGTGTGTGTGTGTGTGTGTGTGTGTGTGTGTGTGTGTGTGTGTGTGTGTGTGTGTGTGTGTGTGTGTGTGTGTGTGTGTGACAGATTTATAGAAATGCAGCTGTGATGATTGGGAACGTGTGTGAGATGTGTAAAGGAAGACCTGACATTCACAGCAGCTTAGTGATGTCCTTGTGTTTGTGTGTGTTTTAACATGTGACTGTGCACCTCTTTGCATCTCAGTGTGCGTGTGTGTGCGTGTGTGTGTGTGTGTGTGTGTGTGTGTGTGTGTGTGTGTGTGTGTGTGTGTGTGTGTGTGTGTGTGTGTGTGTGTGTGTGTGAAGAGAGCATGCTCAAGTTAAAGCTCTCTTTAGGTCTACGTCCTTTTAATGTATATTTAAGGAAAGATGTGAGCAAATCCAGGAAGCTGCACTCATTCACACCTCTGCTGTTGTTGAAAAAGGCCAATAGGAACAGTGTTATTTAAGCCACAAAGCATTAAGTGCCTGCATAACATGAACTGCAGGCTGCTGTATTAAAGTTATAAGGTAAAGTCGATTACAAACTATGATGGAGGATCTAAATCATAGATATAACCCTGCCTGACAGATGCTGGGCCTTTACCATCCATTTATGCCGACGTGGTAATGGAAGGTGGCTATTATTAGCAAAGGGCCTGCAGTCAGCCTGCCATCATATTGTACTCAGTTCACAAGCTTGAGGAAACCCACACATGTCACACACTCTTCGTGGCCTTTGTTAGCTACACGTGCATTGCTGATTATACAGTCTAGGCAGTCAGATGTAGTTTAAACGTGGCTGCACTGACAGCCTTCTTGTTGATGAGGCATGTGGGTTTGTCATCTCTGGGACAAATAATTGCAGCATCTCAGAAATATGGTTTATAACCTGAAACTGCTTTGACAACAACACAATTATCTCTGTTCAAATTACCCATTTATGAACTCGAAGTTGATACTCTCAGGGCCGTATGGTTAGTTTGACATATTTCATCCACTTTATATTACTGTTGGTCCTTTTTCCCCGAGCGTAGCACAAGGTATTAGATTGATATTGAGAAGGCCAGGACTGTATAAAAATCCCCTTGCCAAAACCTTGAGACCTCCTTGAGAACAGGGTATCCATCGCTGGTAACATTTAGAAAGAGGAAAGAGCGTACAAGGCATCATCTGAAAAGTCAAGTGAGAGGGTGCGTGGGGAGGCAGGGCATCCTAGAAAGGGCAGAAGTCTGATGTAAACCAGTGTAATTCACTGGTATCAATAGGTGATGGTGATGTGCTCTGTGTTTGTTTGCCAACTCCTAGTACAATGTTAAAGTAGCTCTGCCTTTGCAAACTATAAAATAAGAAATATTGATCAAAGGTTAAAAGATGGAGTTAAAATGAGGTTTAACTGTAGCTCGGTGTCCTACAGAAAGCCTGTTCCAAGCTTTGGTCAGATACTTTCTTCTTTATTTGAAATCTTCTCTCCATCACTGGCAGCTGACACACAGTGTTGTTAAGCTGGCATCATTGCTGTGGTCGAGGTAGGTGTGCAAAGAACCACCAGAGTAAAATTCACACCTATGAGCAACAGGCAACCCAGCACAGATAATTAATTGACAGTTTGTTTTAGGAATTTAAAAATCTTTTGGGACACATTCCTCTGAAGCAGTGAGAGAAGCTGTTGTTTGATTTGTTTTGATGTTTACTGGAAACTCCTTTGTCGTAGATTTGAGAGTCAGCTGCTGGAGGAAGTGACCTAAGAGAGCTATGGATGTAAAACATCATTCTTTACCTTTTTAAAATTAATAGTTTTTCTAAGAAAAAGTCTTCCCGAGCTCTCATCGGCAGATGCAGTTTTTCTGTAATTAACCTTGTCAGCTGATGAAGGCCACCAGATGCAGCGGAAAGCATCGTCAGTTTGTAGATTTCTCCTTGAGCTTTCAGCCCCATCGTCTACTAATGAAGTGTGAGATGCAGCTGAAGGAATTTTATGCAGATGAAAGCTAACAGAGGTGACTGAAAGCTCCGGATTAAATGTTGCAAGTGGACCTTGAGTTAAGATTGTTTTTTTTAAGGTTAGATGCCATGAAAAGGAGGACAGAATTGTAGCACATTTATATTGTACACACCACACACACACACACACACACACACACACACACACACACACACACACACACACACACACACACACACACACACACACACACACACACACACAAGTACCTGGCGAATGGGAAGGTGTCATTTTTTTTGATGAAGTTAATTGGATTTAAAACGTTCCTGTTTGATGACATTGATCTCATGTCTTAGATATTTCAGTGTTTCAGAAATCAATAGAAACAAAACGTTTTATAGTTATAGTTAGTTTTAGCGTGTTAAAATAACAATCTCAAAGATTTTTATTTAATTAAAGCGATTATCACTGGATGAGGTAAAACAATGGTGGCTGAGCTCAGGGTCCACTGATTAAAGCCCTTTCATTTTCTAGTATTACAAACTGAACTAGCTGGGTGTCAGTGGCCACATTCATGGGTCAAATCACAAGCTGCACACAGTTAGTGGCTCGTTTTCCATCATCCAGCATTAGCTGTTCCACCACAGAGGGTCGGTAGAGCTCTCCCAACAGCCACAGCCCTTTACATCGCTCTTCAAATCACTCTTCCACTGGCTGATGTCATACAGGTGCCACTGTTTGGATCTTTCAGGAAAGATCAATCGGTGCCACCAGAACGACACAGAGATCGTTGCCATTGTAAATTTAAGATGAACGTTATACCACAGTGAAATGTCTTTAGACAAGGGGCTGCCGAGAAGTTTGGAAATCGATCTAAACAACTGTTAAACCAACATGTCTTGTACTCATCTTCTAAAAGCATGATAGCGTGCACCAGAAGCCCATATTTTGAAAGTGGACTGGACTAAAGTAAAGATTGGTGCATCACATCATGCCACACTGAAAAATGCTTAGCAGCAGTATTGTAAATGACATTATTTATAGTAGGCGGGGTAAAGTGTGAAGTCACCTCCAGTAGGTCGAGCAGAGGATTAGCAGAAATGCATGTAAAAACCGTGTTTCTTGAAGTGACATGAAGAAGACCCTGGCTCGACTATATTTACAGCTAAAATCATTAATTACTTTGATCCCTCTGTTTAACGAGGAAGGCTCTCCTCAGGCAAACTTTGTAAATGGGTTACAAAAACAACAATCCTGCTCCAATGCACAATGTGATCTGCATCACTATGCAATCAGTCAGTCTGACCGGACTGCTTGTGTTCGCTCGGTGTGTCATACAGTTGTAGTTACATATCTGAGTCGGTATTAACTCTTTATGTTTTACTCCTTATCACAAAAGACACATGCAGGTTTGGACTACAGTAGCGAAGCGCTATCTCCACTGGTTAAAAGCCACGGTGCAGGAATAGTGTTTGCTGTTGAGCAGTGCAGCTCGCTACTAATTCATCACAGGCCCTGACATGTCCTTCAGTAGGAGGAGAGCTTCCTCCCAGCTGAATGGCACTGAGCACCAGTACACTGGCTGCACGTTTGTAGTCTTCAATTAGTCTTATCAGGGTGTCAATGTGAGGGCGATGATTCAACAAATCAATATATATTTCTGGATTTTCAAGTAAGTTTTTCCAACTTGTACTCTGGATAAGACCATACGAGATTCAGTAATATGTTTATCAGAAGAGAAATTATCAGTGCAAAATGTCTGATTAGGGCATATGGGCCAGTTTAAAACACAGCATACGGATTATAAAAAGAGATGATGGGAAAAGCGTTACACGAACTGGCTCAGCTGCCTCTGAGAAGCACAAAATGTTCATCCACCCAACTGTCCATCACACGTGTCCCTGTTGCTCCTGCTTGGATTTGAGCATCAACTGTGCTCACGTCTCATCTAAAACACTGTTATGCAAACCTGTCAGTTGTCTATTTTGGGCAAAACAAGTTCCACCACACAGCCAATACACGCACACACACAAAAGTCCCTCTGTGATTTATTTTGCCTGAAGTGAATTTGTGCTGTGATTTTCTTGCAATGTGGTTTATCAAACTGTCTTTTTTTTCATCAAAGGTAGCATTATACAGGAACACTACATGGAATCAAATCAAACATACCTTTGACTTGAGAGAAGCAGGTCAATAGGCTTCATTAAATTGAAGTCCAAAGAGAGGTCCACTGATCTGTGTTCATTTTCAGTATTCAAAATCAGATGCTAATTATTTATTTTTAGCTAGTAAAGCAACATGTTTTTCTAAATGGCGTTGCTGCGTTCAAATGGGGTCGTATTTACCGTGTACATGAGAAGAGTCCATATGAACGGCCTCCTCTTCAGGTATTCACGACGTCGGTTCTCAGAATTTTCTCCAGTTCACGAGTTGTGATGTGTTTGCTGATGTTTACGGAAATGGCAGAAGCCAAGGAAGTACATTTTTTGTTAGATGTTAAATTGTAATTTTAGTCATGTAGAGTTTGTTTTCATAACTTGGAAAATAGTCTATGTCTGAGGAAATCTTAATCTTCCCAACGGACTCATCTTTTCCCTCTGTGCCTTTGCATTTCCTCTATAACCTTATCCTGCTCTTGCAACCACGAGCTCTGGAGGTCCATTTGAATGCAGCACAAGACATGAAGGGAAATATCTCAATATTTTGTTGTTGGAAGAACTGCGAAGACATTTCTCCCAGACATTCATGGTTCCCAGAGAATGTGTCCGGCCAGCTTTGGTGCTCCTCTGACTTTTTGTTCAGTGCAGCAAACTGGTCAAAGGTTTTATCCAGTGGAATGTCACCCAGCTATTTATTTGTTTATTTATTTTTATTTATATATATATATATATATACACCATGCTGACTAATACAGGAAAAGCTTTAGGTTTTCCACACGTTGCATTGTGCCTTTTTGTTTGGTTTCTCAGTCATCCTAACTTCAACTCTGCACGTTGCCAGCCGTCAGTGCCGCAGGGGTCTTGGCATTCAGCTTGGCTGACGGGATGCTGTAGTAGAGCTCTCCTCGCTCTCCCTTGAATCTCGCTAATGAAGTGGACACATTGATCAACCTTTGCTTGTGTTTCTCCTCCACTTTACATAGTCAGGGAGGGGACACTTAGGGGGATTACATCATTACGCCGCTTCATCCAGATGTCTGGGACTTTGTTCCAAATTTATACGTTAATTTATATCGGTTTATTGGGCGTACTATATTTCCTGTGTATCTAGTAGGATAGGTTCATTCTCAGGTTACTACACACCAGCCTATCACTCTGTATCCCTGTGTTATTTGCTTTTAAGTGCATTTTAATGACGAGACCGTTAACTTTATATTCGGCTCTAAAACTTTAAATGAATTCTTCATGATGTTGTTGTTGTTCTTCTCCCGCTCTGTCTACATCAGGACTGAAAAACCGAACCAGGAAAGCCCTTGGCTTACGAAAGAAAGACAGGGACACAGACGCAACGTGAGTTTGCCCAGACACTCGCTGGTAACACAATGATGGTGCAGGGACTTAAAAAAAAATACACAACTCTGGAAACAGCTTGAGAATGTGGATAAAGAGGGCTGCCTATCAAACCAGTATACTGTTATGGTACTGGCCATAGTTCTTGTGGAAGTTACAATTAGACAATTATTTAATATTTTATGTTTGAAATTGAAGTAAGGTTTAAAAAGACATTTATTTATATCATATCTCAGAATAATTTAAAAAACATAATTTTGGAATGGGTACCAAAATGCCAGTGTTGTAGTCGATTGCCCTAGGATCAAACGATTTAAAACAAGCCTCAGCCCCAGTTTTGAGACCACAGATGGAAAGAAGTAAATTATACTGACTAGGATAGACGTGTATACACTGCGCACTTACTTTTTCCTTCTCTTTACTTAAAGCAGGAGCTCACCTGACAAGGAAGGAACCGGAAGTGGAAAGAAGGGAAGTGTAAGTAAATTTTTGACCCCAGTGAAACTTTTGTCTTTTCTTTTTCCTGTTCTTTTCAGCTTTTCTGACAGTTTCTGTTTAACAGCAGTGTGGTGACTTGATAACGGGAAGGTTTAGAGTTTGTAATGGATTCATAGTGTGTTGCAGGCAGCTACGACAGCCTTTAAGGGATCATTCTTAACTCCGGCGCTCTTTGTTACTACCATTTCATCTGATTATAATTGCAATAAATTAACAATAATATTACTATTCATGGGAGTAATGGCAAGTTATAATTGACCAACTCACCTTTTAGGAATTTCTTTTATTTCTTCATTATTTCTTTTTGTAAATTAGAAATTTGCACTTTCCAATTTAAAACTTTCTTTACCTTATAAGATTACCCTCTTTTTATGATGGCATTTCCATTTTTGATGCTAGAAAAAAGCCAACGGGGCTCCCAATGGTTTCTATGGGGAGATTGACTGGGACAGATATGTAAGTATCAACAGCCTACGGCTTGTTTTTCTTGTCCTCATTCCTTTTCATGTTTTTTGACCGAGCAGAGACTCCGGCATAAAACGCTCGCCGCGCTGTTGCAATCAGTGTCGTGTGACGTGAGGTTTAAAATTACGGAGTAAACGGGGCGAATAGAGTGATAGCTGCGTATTCTGTGAGTCAGCAGGAGCTCGAGCCAGGAAGCTGAACGTCTCGGCCAAGACATCTGTGAAATCTAATCTACATTTACATGCAGTGCTGAGGAGGTTAGCGGTGCCACTGTTACAGTGCATGACGGGCTAAAAATGATCGTCACCTCTCTCCTCTCTCTTCTGCAGGCCTCTCCCGCCGTGGATGAGGAGGGCTTCAGCCTCCGGCCCGGTGAGGAGGGTGATGATATCCTTTCAGTGAGAAGAGGGAAGCGGCAGTCTTGGGACTGTTGCCTGCAAAACTATTGACCTGTTTGGCTGAGTGACTCATTGGTTGAGTGCTTCGCAGCATTAAATAGGCCAAATCAATAGTCCCTGCATGTGTGTGTCAATGCAGTAGGAAAACTAAAGAATGGAGCAGGAGGGCAGCCAGAAAGAGCCACATTACATTTGGACTGGCTTTCTAGTTGTCACCATAGATGCTATATAGAAATGGACGTTGATCTGAAAAGTGAAGCCAATGTAGAAGTGTAATACCACTGAGGGCCACTAGGGGCCGGGTCCGACAAACCTCCAAAAGCGTAAACCTTTCGACTCGTCATGACGGTGTCATTTGCTGATGTCACTACTCCAAGAGAGGTATGTTAGGGGGCGTGTCTGTTTGATTGACATGCCTGGGGTGCAGTCAGGTTTCCGGTGGAGGTGGGCGGGGCATAGTATCCTCTGGTTCTCAGTCAGATCCACCCCTAACTCCTCCCCAGAAACATGCTGCGTTCTGAATTGTATGTTTTCTTTTTACTTTCAGTACATACTGCAGCGACCCGTTGTACAAAGTATGTACTGCTGCAGTATGCATACTATTGGAATATACTACTTTTCCCTAAAAAATGCACCTTTAACTTTGACCCACCCTCACAATCCGTAACGCAACATGTGAAGTAAAAAAAAAAAAAAAAAAAAAGGATGCAATTTGGAACGAGTCTCAGTCTATGTGAAGTATCTAATGTATAGTGGGTCAGAACAGCCAGAGTAGCATGCTGGCCTGCTTACTGAAAAATACGACCGTATGCAGTAGGACATCCCGGTATTTTTTGCATATTGCATCCCACATACTGTGTATTGGGACATCCTAAGTGTTTTAATGGGATACTAAATGGTATGGCAGTATGGGTATTAGAACACAGATGGTCACTTTTGGTTCCAAAAAAACAAGATGGCGGCGGCCAAAATGCCAGACTCCAAGCTTCAACACGACGGTTCATCAAACGACGGGTGACGTCACAGTGGGTTACCTCAGGACAGCCACAGTTCCTATTAACCTCTAACAATCAGTTCAGTGGTATTTTATGTTGTTGCTCCCGCAGGTGTCAGCAGGGATATGAATTGGATTCATAGAGAGCGGGTGCGATGAAGACTTCCCCTGAGCAGCTGAGAGCAAGCAGGAGTGTCAGTTACAGCAGGTGTAATACTGTAAACTGGGACACAGCAGGCGGAGACACACAGCGGATGTCTCACTCTTTTTGCTGCAGCGTTGTTCTAACTCTAAATGCTGCAGACGGTCGTGTCAATCTCCGTCTTTTGTATAATTTTATTGTACTTAATTCCACTTTGACCTTGACAAGTGTTCACCAGCTTCCAAAGAAAGGCAGTTTTTCTCCTCCAGCGACTCGGAGGACGACGAGGACAGCAAGAAAAAGTTCAAAATCAAGATCAAGCCGCTGGTGTCGGACAGCGCCAAGTGTGTCCCTCCGTCTATGGATGAGCTAAAAGCCTCGGTGGGAGGCCTGGCGCTCTCTCCATCTCTGGTGAGCCCTGCTGATCAGCACTCTTGTTCTGCTGCACGGGTCTGAAGGATACCCTCACTAAACACACACACATACTGTACAGTTATTTGTTTTATTTTTATCACTGTCTCACATCTGTTTAACTCTCTTTGTTGTTTTCTTCTCACTTATCTGCTGTCCTCCTTGTAGAAGAGAAGTCCGGTAAGTCTGTCATGCACTCTCACACGTGTGTCACCACCAAGGCAGATTGCATGGCATGTGCTCACTTGGTGGAAATGCTTGGTAAAGTCCTATAAATTGTGTCCCCCTTTTTCCTGCATGCGATTTCTTCCCTTGTGTGTTTAGATCCTGAGAAAACTTCCCTTTTTTTTTTTTCATTCTGGTTTTTTTTCGTGTTTAGCTTTACTTAAACCTGTCGGGCAAAGCGCTCTGTTACATAATGCAAAGTAAACATAACACGCATCCAGCTGCCGACCTATTGATCACAGCAGAGCTTACATGCCAAGTGGCCGGCTACATTCTGCGCGTGTTGGTCATAGCTGACGCTCGTATTGTCTACATGGTGGTGTTATGGCTGGTGTTGCATTATCGAAGCTTTGCGGTTAAAGTAAAGAGATGCGGTGTGTGCAGTTTTAGTCGGTGTCCATTTGACTGATTTGTCACCCACTCTCTGACCCAGGTCTGTTCTCTCTTCCTTTTTGCTGGTCTCAGAGACGCAGTCCGGTGAGTTTCTCACTCCACCTGCTGGCTGTTTCAGAGCTGACAGCGTGAAAAACAGCTCTCTCAACTCTGCTGCCTGACCTGTTTTTAAAATTGTGCAGTGCAGGAAGCAAAATAAGAATAATCCAGCTCAGTTAACTGGGATTTAGTGTAGCAATTTAAACTCTTTATTTTCTGAAACAAGTGTATATATTTTTGATGCAAATCAACTTTACCTTATTTAATATATAAGATTTGTATGGGAAAGTACCGAGTTAAAACATCTCCATTTTCTCTGTAAAGTCACTTGATCTCAGAATTTTTTTCCTTTTTACATCTTACATCAAGAGTTTCAAATTGGACATTTGTTTATGTTGTACACTTTCACAGTATATGATCAATATACTTAATTTAATCTTTTGTCTGGATCCCATTTTTTTACAGGGGCAGATAAAAAGGAATTTATCCTGTAAGTACACATCTATATGAAAATAGCTTTTTAAAATCTGTGTATCAGTGTTTTGATCTACTTTATTAAATGCTAACACTCTCAAAGCAACACTGCTAACATTATAAAGCTAAGCATTTGAAATATTTGCTCTGTTTGCCATCTTGTTTTTGTGTGTTACAACTGCAGCAGAGCACCAGTTGAGTTTTTGTTATGTTTTTCACAGGTGAGGAGATCGCCAGACCGAGACGCTCCACCCCCACACCGAGCCCTGCCCCGGAAACGCCAAGGTCTGTCATTCTTTTAGCAATATGGGATAAATGAAATATCCCTTCTATTAAGGCTGCATGTTCTTGTGTGAGGGTGGATCAAAAAGTTCTGATACTGTCACTGTAGCGCAAACCTGTTGTGCGGCTGAGCTCAGCATATTGACGTGAGCGGAGCAGGAGGAAGCAATAACCTTGGTGATTAAGTATGCTAAGTTCTGTTGCTTCATCAACATCAGCACCCGAGTTACACACATTTTTGTGACGACTGGGAAAAGTGCATCTGCGATTTCACCTGAACCCTCAGCAGAGATCGCACATCAAAGTTTGAGTCAAAATTTTTCTTTGGAACAAAGAGATGTCACAGGAGCCAAATCAAGCGAGTTGGAGCGGTTGGAAGTGACGATATAGTTGTTGCAGTCGATAAACTCTGCTGTTTTCAACGTGCTGTGAGTGGGCGTATTGTTAGAGAATCCAAGTGCCACGACACCACAATTCAGGTTATTTGCACTGAATGTTTTCCTCCAGAGGCCTCAGAACTTTATTGTAGGCTTTGGTGTTGACAGTCTGACCTTGTAGGTCGAATTCACAACCCAGTGACTGTCAAGGACCTGGTTGCACTTTTGACCTGACATGTCTTTTGTGGCCTTGGACAGTGACGTTCTGCCCCTCTTGAAACACAAATGCCACTCAAAACACCTCTCCAGGCTCATTTCTTCATTACTGTAGATTTTCTGAGGCATCCCTGTTGCTCAGGTGCAGATGTTGATCAAGCGACAAAACTTGGAATACTTACTCACACACGTTATAGCTTCCGCATGCTCTGTGCACATCATGGTGCCGTGCTCAATTTAAACACGACAGGAAGTTTTTCATCCACACTCATACAGCTGCAAATGTGATACATATGTGCCTCAAACAACGTTGTGCATTATTTATGATCACTGTGTGTGTCTCCTTGCAGTGACAGGCTGTCGCAGAACATTCCTGTCTTCTTTGGGCTGCCTTCAGAGAGCAAATATGCCAGATATGATGGTCTGTCCTCTCTCCGTAGGACATGACTTCACTTAAATTGACACACTTAATCAACAAAGGTGAATCTGATTGTTTCTTTTTCTTCATCCAGCGGTCCCTGCTGATTTTTGGGGAGATTCCAGACCGCGCTCAGAGTCGCAGCTGAGCAGAAGTTTCCCAACAGGAGGTGAGCGGACACGAGTGAACTATTTTATCTTTGTTGCTCTAGTAGACACATACTATGTTTGCAGTAGTGCTGAACTGTTACCCCTTGTTTTAGCTCCTCCTCCGCTTCCTCCAAAAAACATTCCATCAAGAAGTCATTACGGCTATCCATTGGACTCTGCTGGTAAGTTTGTCTTTATAAAAATCATTGTATATCAACTATACAGTAAAAATCCAATGAGAGCTGTGATGTCAGTGCTCCACCTCACTCTTTGCAGCTGATCTACCCAATGGGAGGGCAGCGCGCAGCTCCGCCCCCATCTACCTGAACGTCCTCTCCCCCGCCTCCTACCGAGGCTCCCCGGCCCCCGACCTGGACGACGTGTTCGGCCCCATGGACAGCCCCCGGATGAGTGAGGACATTGTATCCCCCAGATGGGTCATTTTTAGTGACGACAGACCGCCGCCGCCCGACGAACCCGCTCCCCCTCCGCCACCGGACTCTCCTGCTCCGGACACGCCCTCATCCACCCCCTCCACCCCTTGCCTCTCTCCCGGACCCCCGCCTAACGAACCCCCGCCTTCACCTCCACCGTTCTCCCCCGGGTCTCCTCCTCCGTTCACGCCACCAGACTCGCCGCCCTCCATCGTGCTCGGTCCTCCTCCTCCAGATGAACCGGCCCCTCCCCTGCCCCCTGACTTCTCCCCCTCTAATTCCCCTCCTTTATGCCTCGATGAGGAGGCCATTGACGAGGAGGTGCTGCAGTTCGCGGAGTACTGCTCCTCCCCGGCCCCCATCAGCCCCGTGCCTCCTCTGCCAGCGGAGCGGAGGTCCCCTCGAGGCACTTCTCCCCTGGTCCTGGTGGGCGTGGGGGGGAAGAGGACTCCAGAGAGTGCGTACCTGAGAGATGATATACCCGACTTCGTGGGCTCTCCCAGAGAACTGACACCGAGCTTCAGGGGCACGCCGCCTCCTCTCCCTCCAACCACCTACAGGTCTATCATGTCTTCCCCGGGGCCCTACTCAGGCAGCAGTGAGTACTCTGGTGTCTTTGAAAACGGTTACAGTTGCCAATTTGGGGTGATAAGTATGATTGAAGGGTCAAATTCTTTCTTCTTTAAATTTGGTTTGTTTGGGGAAAAAAAAATTAGAATGATGTTGCCAGCAGTGCCACCAAAAAAAAAACACCAAAAAACACATCAAGATTCAAAGTGTAGGAAAATAAAGATGATTTTACTTACTGTTTATTTATTACAATAACAAAACAATTAAAGGAAAACATTCATCATTACCTTTTCATGCCACCGCCAGAGGCCATTTGGCCGTGTTCTGCAACAGCTGCAGCTTCCTCAGACGCCTTAATTTGAAAAATCTGTACCGATGAGTGTGGAAAGCATCCAGTATTTCATACTTATTTTTTGGACCCTTTTGAGTGTATCAATGCAGGTACTTGTAGTGCACTGCATGTTTCCAGACTTGTCAGTGAGAACGCACTCATTCACTCAGAATAGTGAGTGTTAGTATTTAAGTACAGTGAACCCTCGCTATAACGCGGTTCACCTTTCACGGTCTCGCTGCTTCACGGATTTGCATCGTGCATTGAAATCACATTACGACTATATGTAACGTAGATATATTTAATGTCCAGTTCTATCTATTTCAATTGTAAAATAAAGGTTACTACTTCACGGATTTCGCCTATCACGGTTTCTATTTGGAACGTAACCCCCGCGAAAAACGAGGGTTCACTGTACACCATTTGGAACACAGAATATGTTTTCAGGTTGTCCATCCGTCCCATTCTTGTGAACGAGATAAAACAAGGACACCTTAAGGGAATTTCTTCACATTTGGAACAAACGTTCACTTGGTCCAAAAGCTGAACTGATTAGATTTTGTCATTTAAAGATTAAAAGTCAAGGTCACTGTTACCAATTCTGGTGAACGTGATATCTTGGACATAAAATGTGTTTTGCCAATTTTGAATAGATCGAATTAGTATTGTGACTGTAAAATAACAGCCCTTATTTTTAAAACTACCCATTTTTCTTTGATGTAGCATTTAACAATTTTAGCAGCAGATCCTGTTCCTCCAGAAACTCTGAAATGGGGACAGACACGGGTAGATACTGTGTTTCAGGGCACCATGTTGAGAGTACAATATGTTTACGTACAATTATACAAATGTATTTTAACGGCAGTTTATAGTTTTTATAATTTCAATGGCAGTTGCCTAAAAGGTTTAGATAGTTTTCTTTTACATTTACATTATACATTTTGTATCAACAGATATACGTTGTACAAGAATTAAGTTTGCATGAATCAGAAGCACAACATTGGATTTCATCCCAGAACCAGACAGATAATGTCCACTCTTGTTTCTTTTTGCTTCTAAAAAAGCACGAGAAGCATGAAAAGTGAAGTGTAATATCACAGTTCATCACACAGATAAACACAGCTTTGCTGTGGTCATAAAAGTGAACAGCCCAAAGCAAAGTGGCTGCTAATGTTGGAGTTACTGTTGAATAAAAGTCTCTGTGATCTGAAGGCCGTGCTAACCACAGATACTGATATGTACCGCAGGCCCCTCATCTCCAGCTCGTCCTACCACGCCTCAGTCTCGAGGCAGCCCCGTCCCTCCACCTCCTCCTCCTCGTCCGTCCTCGAGACCAAAGCTGCCGCCGGGGAAACCAATCACAGACCTGGTAGATGTCAAAAGTCCTTCCTTTTCTCCGACTGTCTGTTGTTTTTATCTCTCCTTGGATGTGACATTTTGTTTAAATGTTCAAATAAGGCAAAACTAATTATTAATTCAGTGTTAAGGTTAAAATAAACCCATCTTCCTTTTGTCTCCTTCACTTGTGTGCTGTGTTTTCACTCTAATCACGGTTTGTCTTGTTGTTTTCTGTCTCCAGAATCGGCCGTTCAGTCCGCCGGTTTCGGGCAGCCCCCCTCCTTTCGCCCCGCTGGCCCGAGCGGAGAGCTCTTCCTCTATCTCCTCCGTTACCTCTCACAGTGCAGCATCCACTCCCACCTTAGGAAGGGACCTCAACATGTCCACCACAGGTATACGTCCATCAAGTCCACAGTCTCCCCTTTAGTGTTAAACCGCACATCTCTGTCTTAGTCGACACGTTGTCTGTCTCCTCATCGTCGTGTCCTTGCCTCACTGTCTTGTCCCTCTCCATGATTCTCTCCTCCTCATGTCTCTGCTCGCTCAGAGGCCTCACAGCCTCTGGTATGGTTTGACCACGGCAGGTTTTATTTAGCTTTTGAAGGTGAGTTGAGCCACAATGCTGCTGTAGTGCCACTAGTGCATGGATCAGAAACACCTGTTTATTTACCTGCTGTGTTCACAAGAGTATTGCTGCCCATCACATCCCACGTCCTTCTCACTCACTTAGAATCCAGAATCCAGCTTTGCTTCTCTTTTTTTTAATCCCATCCTGTCCTCTGTGTACAACCTGAGACTTGACTTTTAAGCCAACAGGGTATAACTGAGGAGAAGTGGCTCACATGGGGAGGTTTTTAAAGTATCTTTTGTGTTTATGTTTGCTTCAGGATGCTCCAGAGGACCCAGTCCACTCACCATGGGGCCCCAGGATACTCTGCCAGTGGCAGCTGCCTTCACAGAAACCATCAATGCCTACTTCAAAGGCGCTGACCCCAGCAAGTAGGCCTCCATTACAAATATTGATTGATGCTATGATGCAAACCTGATAGAACAGAGTCAGTTTTTATTTCCAAGTAGCTTGTTGAAGAACTTGTACTACTGCTAATATAGTCAGACAGAGGAAACTATTTTAAAGCTACAGGGAAAATACAATCTTTTGCTTCTAAAGTTTAAATGAACCTGTGAGTGTGTGTTTTTCTTCAGTTTCCTTTCACTCTGTCCCAGATGTGTTGTGAAGATCACCGGGGAGATGGTGCTGTCCTTCCCCGCTGGCATAACCAGACATTTTGCGAGCCACCCAACTCAACCCATCCTCACCTTTAGCATCAGCAACTACAACCGACTGGAGCAGGTCCTCCCTAACCCACAGCTGCTGTGCTGGTAAGAATAAAAGTACAGGAAAACACGTACAATAGAGCTGCAACCCTTTGTTTTTGTGATACATACAAAAGTGTCATGGTTCATGTTGCTTGATGCTGAGATTGCCTGAATCCAAAGATTTCTTTCATCCTTTAGTGATTCCACAACAGACAGTGTAGACACCAAGGAGTTCTGGGTAAATATGCCAAACTTGATGAGCCATCTGAAGAAAGTGGCCGAACAGAAGCCTCAGGCGACGTACTACAATGTGGATATGATCAAATATCAGGTATCAAATATCCGTGTGTCAAGATATCCAGTATGTGTTAATCTGTCGTCTCCATTTAACTGTCTTCACCATCTTTTCCCTTCAGGTGTCGGCAGACGGGATCCAGTCCACTCCTCTGAACCTGGCTGTGAGTTGGCGAGGCGACGCCACCAACACAGACCTGAGAATAGACTACAAATACAACACCGAGGCCATGGCCGCCCCCGTGCCGCTGCACAACATCCAGTTCTTGGTTCCTGTGGATGGAGTCATAGCCAGACTACAGGCCATGATCCCACCTGCCACCTGGTGAGGACTCTTTACTCTTTAAGCCTGGTTCTACCTGGTCATACAGACCAGGGAAAGGGAACTGATGACTTGAACCTTATTGTGTGTTAAATTTACAACTTTCTGAAAGTTAGTTGTCATGGCAACAGCAAATGTGGGTTTTAGAGAACTGTCCCAGCTCGTGGTTGGAAATGGGAAGTAAACAGCAGTTTCCTGCATCCAAATCTGCTTTAATATATCTGCAGTCTTGTAGACTACACGACACACCTCCAGTAATAACTAACCCTCACCCCTCCCCCTCCTAATCCCAACCCTAACCCCGACCCCCCCCTAACCCTAAGCAAAGAGAATGTGCCATGCAGTGGGCGTGTTGTGTTGCACTGTGTGTCCGCAGATTGACCTACTTGCACCATCCATCAAACCCACCTCCTGCAAGGAAAAACTCAAATTATACTAACACACATTATAAAGATGTCATCTGAACTGCATCATTTGTCTGGAACACCAGATTGTTGTAATTTATAGGACTACTAGAGGTCACCTAACTTCAAAAAGTAACTCTGGGTTGTAACAAGACGATTGTTCTTTGGAGGAGGACAGTCTCATTATTTACCACCAGTTTTAGGAGCTGCCTATATTGTACTCATAGTTTGCATTAAATTGTGGAAAATATATACAGCTGCTGTATCAATGGCCAGTGCATATTAGATTTATGAACATATTTATTTGGTTTTGAGATTCAGTGCACTCTGTGTGAACTCTATTTCCTGCAGCTAACTGCACATCAACATCAACATGTTCTCTGTACATTTTCTCATAAAGGAATCCAGAGCAGCAGACGATACAGTGGAAACTACTAAGCCTGTCTCACAGGTCTGAAAATGGAGGCAAGTATTCGTTTTTCTCATGTTCATAGTTTAAAACTAATATCAATAACTTTATGTTTTGAGTCTTAAGTTTTTTAATATTTTTGAGAGTTCTGTCTTTATGCTACAAACTAAAAGGACATCATCTCTGTGTTGTGCAGGAGTAGGGGCTCTCCTGGGCCGGTTCCAGATGATACAAGGTCCCTGTAAACCCTCACAGCTGGCGGTCCAGTTCACCAGCGAGGGAAGCACTCTGTCAGGGTGCGACATCCAGCTGGTCGGGACCGGCTACCGGCTATCATTGGTCAAGAAGAGATTTGCTGCAGGTCAGTTTGAGTGTCTGAAATGGTAGTCGACTGTCTTCATATTTAAACAAAAGTCCTTTTTGCTTTATTAACCTAAATAAACTGAAGTTTCACAGCTGAACTTCTCTCTCTAACATGTCCTGCTTTGTTTCACAGGGAAATATTTGGCGGATAATTAATGGACCTGTTTCTGAACAAAACCAAGAAAATCAATGGCTTTTGACTGTGAAGACTATGGATCCATCCCATGTTTAGTGCATTTGAAGATGTACCTTTAGCAACCGTTAGAATTAATGGATGAGATTTAATAGAATTACAGATCATAACATACAGATATGACTTTTAACACCATATTCAGTAGACTGACAGCTGCTGAGTTTATGCAAGTAAATACAAATCATTAGTTTGTGCACTTGGGGACACTTACGAACTTACATGGATTAAAATATAGGGAACCCCTGATTCTTTGTTCTTGTTGACTTTAAAAATAATTGTGGATTTCATATGGTGATCCAGCCTTATTCATTTGAGTTTGTTTTGTCGAACTGGTTGTCTCTGCAAATGCACTGTAAAAGATAATGTGAATAGATTCTATAATATGAAAACAATCTTAAATGAGGTGGAAAAGAATGGAAACGTGTAGTATAGGTTTGCTTTAAGTTGTAGGTTACATGGTGATATCTGATTAACACTGCCATCTCAAATCAGATTTTTATGTGACGCTTTTTATTGCTGTCTTAGAAGTTATTCCTCTGTTCAGACAGCTTTGGAAACATCCCCTCTTATCACTCTTGTGATTAAAGGTGATTGGTCAGTGCGAAATGACCTGCAGCACTGGATGAACATCAACACATTGAATCTGAAGCTGCTTTTTCGTATGGAATTATATATGAGCCTCAGTCCTGAGCACTTGATAGGACATTTTGGGTGTGGGAAAATATTTTCTGCTGGCATGCAAGTTGTATTTTCTCAAACAATTACTATCGTACACAAGACAATGTAATTTAAGCAAACAAAAAGATCTATTCCGTGCTCAATAAATCGATTTGCTTCCTTGCTATTATTGTCATAAGTGCACACGACTCCAGATGAATGCTCGCTCGTGTTGCTCATTATCTGCTGGATGTGTTGATAGGCAACTTGGTTTGGTGATGAAGTCACTTTATAGGTGATACATGTTCCCATATTTTGACCTTTAGTGGACAAAAAAAAAAAGATACAACCGTTTTTAAAAGATTAATCAAACATGGTATGTAGCCAAAACAGTTGGTTGTGCTGTGCGCTGGCTCACCATTTTCCAGCGCTCCCCTTCATAGCAATCAATAATTCTACTACCAATCTGATTGGAGGCCAAACAGCCAATCAGAAATTACTCTCTGCAATTTCCCAGCTGGCTGAAATTGTGCCATAGAGATGTCATTATTGTGTACTTATGTGGCTAATAGCAAACACGGATGTATTTGTTGGGCACAAAAGCGAGTGAGTGAATAATTTTTCAACAAAAATACCATTTATGTGCTGCAGAAAAACTTCCTCTGTGCTCAGGACTGATGCAGATACACAATGCCATACGCCTTTAACACTGCTGACAACATTTTGCCCTCACCGGGTCAACAGAGCCGATACTGGCAGTAAATCAGTTATAGCAGTTTTAATCTGGTGAAGAACAAAAGCATTACATTACCACTATGGGCAAGTGCAATGTTGAGATACATCAAAGTTATCACATGACAGGACTTAGTTGCTATTTGTGGTGGCGTCTTATGGGTAAAATTGCATTAGGATAAGGTGGTACGAGTGTGAATAACAGAAGCTGCTACTTTCACAGGAACAGTTTGGCTGATGTCTTTTAGACATGATATTTGAAAGGCCCTTAAGATGTTAAAACACACACAGAGTCAGATGTGAGAGTGCCATACGTTGAGGGAAAGGACCTTTAAGTTTCCCAAGAAACATTGAAGGACCTGGGCTGACGATTGTAGGAGTTGTCTTTGATGCTGCTTAAAAACAATTGCTTTGACCATAATCTTCGATAGAGGTCTTTGGGACGATTACTGGGGACGTCACAGAGTAATGAAAGGTCTATCAAGAAGATGGCACTGTTTATGTCCCTGTGTTATTTCCCTCTTTTTCCACCATGTTGAATAAATGTTTTATCATTTTCTAATAGCAATATTAAAAAAAACAAAAACAAAAAAAACTTATGTGTAAAAAGTGTACATAAAAAAAGCTATGTTTCAAATATTTCTCTGGGCATATGGATGTGTCTGTGACTGTCTCTTGGTTTATTGATGTCAGCACTCATAATGCATTCGGTTCTACGTATCGACACATAACACTCTCTTCATCTCGTGTTTTACATGCGGGTTTCTCGTACAAAAAAAAAAGTGTTACTGTTGATGAATAACTCCAAACGGTGCCGCATGAAATCTGCATTTTGTCCATCACCAGTCTTATCAATGCAATACCAAGTTATCCATTTCAATAAGGTCATGATGCGTGTGTTATTGTGTATGTGTGCTCTGAGAGGAGACTTTTTGCCTTTCACTTAAGGCTCCGCTCTTATGTTTTTGCTGTTGATGCACCTTCTGAAACTCATTGTCAATAAATCTGGCATGTGTTCATTGATATAACCCATTCCATGCATCTAATATAGGTGTTTCTCCTGTGTTTGACCTGCGCACAAAACACACCTTGAATTCTGTTCATGAAACAATGCATCGCTTCATGCCACATGTAACATGTTCATATGTGTTTGAACATCACATTTTAGAGAATGTTTTAATGTGTTGACTCACAGTTTGGGCCCGGGGTAACATTTCATATAGAAAAAAGAGACGTGGTTCTTTCAGTTGAGTAAGAGCGTTTCACTTTTCTTTTTTTTTCTCCAGTTAACGATGCTTATGATTTTCTTTGCCTTATTTTTGAACACACACTAATATTCCAATATCAGAGGTTTTCTGTAAGTTTATTTTTTCTACAACTTGTTGGCTGTATTCTTTCACTGCATTAGAATCAGAATATGCAAACATTTCATGTAAATTTACCATCCAAAGATTTTCAAAGTAAATATATGAAAATAAAATCAATATAATGTAATACCTGTTTTACTTGGTAATAAAGAAGAGGAAATATGAGACATTCATCTCCCTCTCATTTGTTCAAAGATATAACAGTACCCTCTGTGCACATGAGCCACATTTTGAATTTGACATCTTCCTATGTAAATAACTCCATTGGGTTTTCACTGTTTTATTCTGTATACTTTTATTATTTGCCATGCTTTACTTTAAAGTTTCACACGACTTCAAATAGAAGTCTTCAGACTTCAGACAATTATGGGGACAAAATATTAGTGAATGAGAAACAATCTCACCATGAGGTTTACTTGGTCAACTTTTTTTTAAATCAGTGCTGGCCTAAAAGCTGATGTTTAATGTTCTTGAGGTGCTCTGAAAAAACAAGTAAAGGCAATATGTGCAATTCCATAAAAACATGGAAAACTTCATGCTGATGAAAATCGTGTAATATGACTGAAAGCTCTGCAGCTGCAATTAATATAGACCTTGATGTGAGATTGTTTCTCAACTGCTGTTTCTGTGGTCAAGAATGAATCCTGAACGTCATGTAGTTAAAAAAAAAAAAAAAAAGGAGCTATCCAGCATATCTTACAGCTTTTAACAGCAGATGGAGTAATGATGTAGAAAAATTAAATGAAACAGAGATGACATCTGAGCTATCTCCATGACAATCTGCTAAACATTGTTGAAGACTGGAGATGTTGTCAAAACTCGAATATAGTAAATGGTCTTTGGTTTAAGAGGATTTTTTTTTTCATCAAACTACAAAGAATTCACTCGAGGGGACTCATCACTGTTGCTTACTGTTATTATAATGAGGAAATATATATATATATATATAAAACGTATTTAGGCTCTTCATAGGATAATAACTTCTATAAAAAAGACATGGAAGACCCGTCCCTTCAAATGATCCTGGAACATTTACTACAAATGAATCCTCTTGTAGTTATGGAGCATTTAAATTCACCTCACGAGACTTCAGTAGGAAGCTCTCGCGTGATGAAGGCTGAAATCCCTCCCACCAACTGACCGGGAAGTTGATGGTTGCCACGACAACGCCAGGCTCCGCTCGACTGAAGACGCCCTAAAAGCGGTAAAAACGTTGTTAAATTTCGCTCTAATATCTTCTTATGACCCATTTTGGCACTCAAAACTCTACTTTTTATTTTCTTCAGTAAGCCACTACTCGGCATCCAGTGAGAACTAATACAAAAAAAAAAGAAAAAAAGACCGCTTTACTACCGAGACAACACTTTCAGGTTAACGTAGCTTGCAAAAATGTGTATTCTTCCTTTAAAGTGTGTCGTATTTTCACTGCAAAAGTATTTCGAGTTAGTTTTTGTTATCAAGACATAACTTACAGTACTGTGAAGAAGTTTCAGGCGCTTTTTGCTTCAGGTTTTACTGTTAACTTCGTTTATGTGGGGGTAAACAATACTTAACACTCGTCATGGCAGTATTTTCTGCTGCATCTCAAAGTATTATAAACGACTATATATATATATATATATATATATATATATATATATATACTTCTATTTTGAACAAATATAATATGTTTAGGGTTTTGAGCAAGCTCGAGAGAGAGAGAGAGAGAGGAGAAGCTGTCATGTCTGAAATCCTTAAAGACAAATTGCCAAGAAAGGAGAAGAGGATTGGCAGGATGTCTATAGAAGGAAGCCATGGAGCCAGAGGCATATTTGGAAGGACTAAGGAGTGAGTAGACTATGTAAATAATACCAGCCGATACCCACCTTTTATAAGGCATCTTATTCATTACTTGGACTAGGTTATGACTCATATTCAGAAAGTATTCCTGATAAAACATGTTTGAGAAGTTTTTGCCGAGCCCTTTTTAAATCAGCGATTACGTGGAGGTCAGTCAATCGCATCGTGCCCCTCTCCGGCCATGTCCCTCATCCCGGTCGTGTCTTTCAGCTCTATGTGTGCTATGTTATGCATAGAAGAAGCAGGACACCACGATGACCACGCTCAGATGGGTGTAAAAATGGAGAACAGCTACCAGATGGGTGAGATAACATTCACCTTCATGAAAACACTCCGCATCACCACCGACTACAAATGCAACAGCTTAATTCAAAACTTGGATTCATTTAGTGCATCAAAAATCTCATACTAATATAATTTTATTTGGTTTTGAATAATTTCAGTACATCAAACTTACTACAGTAGTGATGTTTTTTTGAGGTGAACGTTTTCCCTCAAAACACTAAAGCTAAATATATGTTATTGTGGGATGGGACCAAGGGCAAAAACATTTAAAAATAGCACATGATGTAGCTTTAAGCACTTAAAGAAATCTCAGTTTTTCAATTGATACATCATAATGTTTTACTAACATAAGCATCACACCAGAAACAAGTTTCATTCATTATGGAATTGTTGTTTTTGTTCTTTGGACCACAGGACCTGGCAAACGCTTCCCTGTCCCTGCTGTTACCGACATACTGAACGAGGTACTCACCAGCTTCCTCAAAGAGAAGAAAAGTAACATAAGGTCTCAGAGAATGTCAAGAGAAATAACTGAGGTAATTCAAAATAAAAGCATCTCTTTCTGCATTTATGCTACTCTCTCCAAATACATTTGAACTGATTCTTCCCAGGAAATAAAGGACCGGGTGAAGGAACTCATGATCCCCCGATATAAAATTGTCGTCCTGGTTTACATCGGCCAGTTCACCGGGCAGAGCATGCAGATCAGCAGCCGCTGTCAGTGGGATGCAGCTAACGACACCTTCGCCTATTCCTCCTTCAAGAACAACTCTCTGTTTAGTGTGGCCTCTGTCTACGCTGTTTACGCTGAGTGAACATTAGACATGAACTGCCCTCTTATCATAACAGGACTCATTTCACGGATGTATTTCTGCTGTTTCTTCATCTCTGCTGTATATTTTGCAAGACATAAAGTGAAACAAGATTGTTTTAAACAAAATTCATGATGTTTTTTTTTTTTTTTTATTGTTTACTGAAATCACATCATCCTAACCTAACAATGTTTTGAAGATTATATTTTCAACTTTGAGAGACTGATGATGACCTCCTTGAGATGTTGTCCTCTAGCAGAGCACGGAGAGGTCGCTCGTTCGACACCCTTGTTCACAACACACTGATATTAACGCCTGGTTTTGGTCCCGCCGACGACGTTCCATCACTCTCATCTTTTGGAAGTCTGGCTCTCTGTCGACTGCCAACACATATCAGCGTTTGTTAGTTTAGACTTGTGATATTAACACCAAAGTTATAAAGGCACATTCAAGTGACTACTGACCCCCCGGCAAAGTTTCCTCTCCGCCCATCTGTCGTCTCCACCTGGATCCTCCACAGGTGAACACCACGGCCCGCACAAACGCTCGACCACACAGCCTCAGTGTCTTTGTGTTGCCCTGTGTCCGAACCTGTGCTGCACACAACATGCACAGCAGCATGACAAGCACAAGTAGGGGTCTCATGTTGTTTCATCTCGGAACACATCTGTCCGGATCAACCCTTATATGGAGAGTCTTCCAGTGAGTCACTCGGGTAATACCTGTGTAAATGCCGTGCATTATCTTCTGTAACCATCAGGTGCTTTTAACAACAGATGTCAGTCTGGTAAATCAGAATATGTGTGGGAATCTAGGCCATCGTGACGGTCATTGATCGACTACATTTTCGTGAATGTTAAAGAGGAAAAGATTGCTCTTTTATGTCTCAACTACAGGACTTTTATTGCCATGGATGTTGCAAAGTGTTGCCTAATGGGCCGCTTGAAATGTCTGCCCTACAACAAACTGAGGCAATTGCTGTCTACGTAGCAACAGAGTGTTGTGTGTGGAAACTATCATGAACATAAATCAGTGATTCACAGAGAAGGCAGTTGCATTTACGAGTAAACTTGTTGTCAAATTGAACTGTCATGGAATAGGTTTGTCCTCAAAGTAGTCATTACCCATTCATAGATATCAAAGGTGGGACTCAGCATAGCAAAATAGTGTCATTTTTATCTTTTATTTCATCTGGTACTTAAAACAGCTGATTATAAAGCTGATCATAAAATTGGTTTGTTTTGTATGGCATTTGGTGGCCAGAAATCCCTAAACTTGTATATGTCACATTCAAGTGATTCTACTAATTACATTTGTGCTTTTCATCCTTGTGTTAGAGGACCTGTAAACAAACAGAGACCTTGCTTTTAGTACGTAATAGAGGCCAGAGGCCAATTCTGAATCATTAGCGCTATTTACATTGTACTGCATTTCGGCAACTTAAACCAAAATAAAAAGTTTAAATTTGGTTCACAATACTCTTTACAAATAGGCCTAAAGCTCAAATTTTGGAGCACATGAATACATTGGATTTATATATAAAAAAAATTGTATGTAAGGACAAACTTAAAAATATATCTAAAGTTGTATAGTGTGTGTGTGTGTGTGTGTGTGTATAGTACGTATATGTATGTGTAAAGCTTGATGATTGTTTTCGTGGACCGCCGTTTATCATAACGCACGTCGTTACATCTCCGTGTCGCTCCGCGCTTTCGGAAGGCGGCGGTGCCGCTGCACTGCGCGCAGGTGGGCGGGGCTCTACATCCGGGAATTACCGCTGACCCCCCGCGTGACCCCGTAGAATCGCAAACATGGCGGAGGTAAGAAAGTGAAATAAATATTCGGGGAAAAATAAATTTCACACCGCGGGGGATAGTCCTCGTCCGGTCCAACGCGTACGTCCTTCGCGCGTCGTGGCGTTAACGCACGACACGAAGAACCAGCTTGTTTCGCCTCGCTGGACGACAGCCGTCTCTTGACTCAAGCATGTTTTAGTAAACTTCGGATGCGGCTAACGTTAGCTTCGCGTTAGCCCCCCGACCGGAGGGAGCCGCGGCGACGGTACTTCGCGGTTTTGTTTGAGGAGGACTTCAACTCTGCCCGACGACGTTTTGAATCACATGTTGTTGTTTCCCCCATGTTCCGTTTTGTGGGATTAATTTGCGGGCTGTTGATACCGAGGCTCAACTTGGTCACGTCAGCGTCGAAATATAAATATATATATAAATAAAGGGGAATGAACTGGCTTTGCAACTTGTGTTGTAAGTTAGCGACTTGAGATTAAAACCTGGTTTTAAAACCTCGGGCGCGCTTTTTCCCTCCTCCTCGAAACCTCCACGTTCACATCTCTCTCTCTCTGTCTGTCTGTCTGTCTGTCTGATGTGAATATGTCGAGTTGTGTCCGAGCGACCAGCTGTTTCTGATTGTACATCTGATGAGGTATTTTGCACCCGAAGGCTCAACTTTTGTGTTTTCTTGTCCCGCCAGCCCTCCCTCGGGAATTCGAGCCCAGGTGAGTCCGTCGTAAAAGTTTGAGCCTTTTCTGTTGTCGAGTTGGGTGAACGGATGAGATTTGAAATCTGTTGTCCACATTTAAATATACTACAGAAGTCAATTTTGACGCTTAAATGGAAAAAAAAAAAAAAAAAATACATGGATCTTAAATGTTCAAAACACAGGATTTTGACTCATTTGACTTTTTTTTTTTTTTTTTTTTTTTTACTACTTCAATTAATCATTCATTGAAAGACCTCTATAATAAGAAATTACTTCATTAACAACAAAACAAACAAAAAAAGATTCGTATTAAACGTTTTCTGGTGGTTTCTTTACACCTGCGTTGTTCAGAAAGAATGATCAAATATATATTTTAATTATGATTATTTTAGAAACTGCTTTTTCAAAGTCAAAAGGGAGCACAAACTTAATGCTTTACATTAAAGAGCAGAGTCCCTGGCACTGACTAACTGATCATCAATAAATAATAATAATAATAAAAAAAGAAAGTAGTGGATAGATAGAGGATTTCTGCATCAGTGTGATGAGGTACTTTGATTATTGGATTTGCCAAAACAGACAGTCCCATCTGGACATTTTATCGTCACAAGATTTTTTTGATATTTGATCAAATTTATGATGCGACATATATCGCTCTTGTCAATGTAAATTTACATACCACTCGCTCCTGAGTATGTCTGTCATCTATGTATAGATTCAAGCAAAAAAAAATACTGACTGCATCTCGATATAATTTGTTCATAACAACTTAAACATCATTTATTTCAGTCATATTGTCATTCTTAATTCGCAGTATCTCTTTTTGTGGTCACTTTTCTAGGAGGTTCTGCAGGTTCCGTTGACCATGATTTCGACCCATCCGCTGACATGCTTGTCCATGACTTTGACGATGAACGCACCCTGGAGGAAGAGGAAATGTTAGAGGCGTCGGATGAGACAAATGCCAATGAGATTGAAGATCTTGCAAGGGTTGGTGTCAGGCTTTTTCCTCATAGTTGATTTCTTGCCCCCCATTCTATTATTTGTATTGAAGGATTACTGTGAATGTAAATATGACATAAACAACTGGACTCTGCATCAACTTATTGTAAGTTTCCTTCTTTTTTAAAGTTTAAAAAAAAAAAAACAATATAAATGTTCTTTTAATAGGAGGGAGAGATGCCCATTCATGAGCTGCTGAGTCTCTACGGTTATGGGGGCAGATCGCCAGCAGATGAGGATGACGAGGAGGAGGAAGAACCTGAGGAAGAGGAGGAGGATGAGGACGACGACGAGGAAGAGGACCTTGACAATGATGAAAGCAGCAGAAGCACTGGCGAGTTGAAAAGAAATGAGGTATGTTGGCATTTTATAGGTGTCTTGACAGCGAAATGGATTCTATATACTTAATATGCTTTATTGTTGTGACCGCTCCATAATTTTAGCTGCGGTTGGGCAAATGTGTTTTCATATTGTCGTTGCCAGCCTGGGATGTAAAGGAATGTGTATCATCCTAAACCAAATGAGGTTTCTTCAGTACAGTCTATTTCTGTCTACGTACTTGTTGTCTTGGAACAGAAAGTCAGTGACAGTTCCAGCAAAATGTATTCACACAACATTGACCAAAAAAAAAGAGGAAAGCTTTGTCTTAATCATAATTTCTTTGTGCAGTTCTGAGTTAAATATTGCAACGCTGGCTTTAATAGTTATTTATTACTTTATACTAGAGAGTATGCAAGTCAGATTTTCTCTTACAGACAATATTTCATTTTAGTACATTTACTGTTACAGTAAGAATTATGGCCAATAAGCCACTTTTGATTATTATAATTTTTGGAATAAGTTACATTAAAAGTTATTTTATGCATTTGTTTTCTCAGCTGAACTGAAAGTGTACCAAACTGTGACCCTAATTCTGAGGTGAATATTGTGTACAGTTACACCACTATTACCAGCAACTACTGATAGACAGTCTGATCTTCTTGGGCGGTGGATGTTAACACATCTGACCTCACTGCCCAGCTTCTGTCATTAACCTGTGTTTTGGTTCATTTTGATCAGTTATCATAAAGTTGGTTTTCCACAACGAAGATTTCTCCGCAGAGTCACGTGCAGCAAAATCTAATTGAAACTTTTTGTGTGTTTTCAGAGTGAGGATGTTAAGACCTCGTCGGGACAGGGGGCTGAAGCCCAGACACCCTCTGAGGGTCGCACACGCTCAGTCAGGTCACTTGGCACAGCAGAACTTATTCGTCCCCAGAAGCTCAAGTACTTTGAAAGTATGTGCTCTCCTTTCGTCTTTCCCATCTTCTCTCTCATTCCAACTTTACTTTGTGTCTTATTTCCTATATCAGAAAACACTGCGGACTTAGCAGGCTAAGTAGATATCCCATTGTGTCTCAGGTAATAATGATGCAGAGGAGGAGTCGGATGAAGATGAGGACTATGTTCCATCTGAAGACTGGAAAAAGGTATGTAAATACTCCCATTTTTCAGACACCTGTGCTGTCAGATCACAGCTGAATTGATACGACAGTCAAACATTTGTCAGACCAAAAACGGCTCGTTCGAAACACTGAACGCCACGATGAGAAGGATTTCCATACACACTACCTCTTATTTACCACTTTTATGTTAAACCTTTAGAACTTTAGAAATGCACAACCGTCATATTTTACTGCCACTATTATGGCTTTCAAAATGATGCTGTGACCACTGCAGGAATACTGCACTGAACCTGTCGAGTAAATATCATAAATATTGTAACAAAATATATTCACACAAATCTAAATCAGTACATACATTTCTTTCTTCTTTTTTTTTTTTTAAATGGTGTAAAGAGAGTTAAGCGAGTGAGCTGCTCTCCATGTTGTCGTGCAACCAGGCTTTTATATTTGTCACAATTTAATAAGTAATTGTCCGCCAGCCTACACTCAGTCTAAACATTGTTTTTTTTCCCCAACAGGAGATTATGGTGGGTTCCATGTATCAGGCAGAAACCCCTGTCGGCTTGTGTAAATATAAAGACAATGAGAAAGGTAAGAAGGTTGTTTGATGTCTCTGCTCACGCTGCGAGTCCTTTTTGGGGGGGGGTCCAGATCAGCTGATGACAGTGTAGTGGATACAAGGCTGATGTCTTATTGCTCTTTCTTTCTCAACCGGCCCTTTTAGTTTATGAAAATGACGACCAGTTGTTGTGGAACCCCGAGTGCCTGCCTGAAGGCAAAGTGGTGGAGTTCCTGACGGAGGCCTCGAGGCGGACGGGAGAGGAGAAGGGAGTGGACGCAATCCCAGAGGGATCCCATATCAAAGACAATGAACAGGTGAGAGGTTGGAATACGTCACACGCAGCTCGATCGCGGTGTGTTGCAGTTTACACGGCTCATCTCAACTTGTTTGTTTCTTTTCTCGCAGGCGTTGTATGAACTGGTGAAATGTGACTTTGACACAGAGGAAGCTTTAAGAAGACTTAGGTTTAATGTAAAAGCAGCCAGAGGTAAGCAGAGCGTCGCTCACATGTTCTGAACCGTTTGACCACTCTGGTGTTCTGTACTCGGGTTTTTAAAGTATTTTCCAACAATGATTTTGATGCAACATTAACTCTGATGTTCTGTGTAACAGAGGAGCTGTCTGTTTGGACTGAAGAGGAATGTAGAAATTTTGAACAAGGACTAAAAGCTTATGGCAAAGACTTTCATTTAATACAGGCCAACAAGGTAAGAGACGTGCTTAGATGACTTTAATACCCACAACATTCATTTAATGTGTGTTAATGTGTTTATTCATTTCAACCTTGTTGCTTTTGAGACAAATCAAATTTGTTTGTCCCTAAATTATGAAAATGTCTGTCGATCTTTTGACTTTTGTCAAAAATCCCAAACTGTAATTTGATTTGTCTCCCTGTTGAATTTGTGCTGACACGATCTCTTCAGATGATGGTAATAATGGTCATTTCATGTCTGCTGAATTAAATCTTTCAGGTGAGAACTAGGTCTGTAGGAGAATGTGTGGCCTTTTATTACATGTGGAAGAAGTCTGAGCGTTATGATTTCTTTGCACAGCAAACCAGACTTGGGAAAAGGAAATACAACCTTCATCCCGGTGTCACGTAAGTCAAATTAGTAATGGAAGAAACTATTCATGTCTCATGTTGATGTATCTGGTCACATCTGTTGTTTCTAATAAGTCAATACAAGTTTATACAAGACCAGTGGGTCCTTCTTTGCTGACTCACATCAGGCTTTGCTTGAACTTGCAGATCTTAAATTAGTCAAAAATAGAAAGAGTTTCTGTGGAGAAAACAAAAGTTGATCACAGGTCACATTGGGATAGATTTACATTTAGAAAACATGAGCTACTGTAAGTGTGGATGGTTGATTGATGGATGAAAAAGGGCCTGAAGTAATATTACTTGGTATCCCGTGTAGATTTCCCTGAAATGTGCCGTCTTGTTTGCTCATACTTGTTTGCTCATACTGATGTCGTAGCCATGGCGATGATAAGAAACTACAAGCTTAGTTTTGATATCCATCAGTTCTTTGTCTGTTGACACACTCCAGTAACCAGTTCATTTATATTGTGCATGAGGAAACACGAGGAGGGCTACAGTGTCAAAGCAAGATGGCCACACGGGAGGATCCCTGACAATACACACAGCTCACAAAATATTTAGTCAATTCATGTCTACAAATACCTCTTACACTTACAGCATGATGTTGATAGATACATTAGCACAAGAAAAGGCACACACTTACACTAAGATATATTAACAGTATCCGGTCTGCAGGTTAAATTGGCCCGCTGTCGGGCCGGTGGGAAAAACGCTACACGCGTTTAAAATGTCCGCCGCTTTGCGACCCGCACAGGTCTTCATCAGGAACACTGTCTATCGATCAATGCAACCTGGTACACCTGAAACGGTCAAATAGTGATGAATTAAGTAAGAAGTAAATGATATACGTTATGTTTTTCACTGTAATTTGCAGGTGTAGTCGTATAACAGCAATATTCTGCAGGCTGGAACAGTAAAGAAGGAAGTGTATGTTAGTCGAGCTAAAGAAATGTAACACAAAGATATGAACACTGTCTGGATTGTCTTATTGTAGGAGCTCAAGTCTGTTAAACCTGTTTTATGGAAACTGAACAAATTTGAATATTTAAAGTTTTCTAAAAATGGTCAATAGGAAAACATCCTGGATGTGGCGACATATTTTTGCCACAGCGCCTCAAACTGCGGTCACGGACCACATGTGCTGAAACAAGGGGCTTGTTTGAAGCGGCATGGAGAGTTGAACTGACGTGAAACGGTGTGTGTGCCGCTGTGTGTTATCAGAGACTACATGGACAGATTACTGGACGAGACGGAGAGCGCGACGTCCAGCAGGGCGGCGTCTCCTCCGCCCACCACCTCCAGCAGCAGCGCCAGCCACTCGGAGAGGGAGGACAGCAGCAGTCAGAACGGTGAGAGCATGAATGCAAAGTACAAAGGAGTGCGCACGTGTGGTTACTAGAGATTATTTACATTTTTAAAGCTAAACAAAGACGAAAATATTTTTGAGTTGACCAAATCTCGAATTTCACAAAAGTAAAAAACAAAATACACCAAAAAAACATGTTTGATCTGCATGGAACAACACTTGAAAATCGAAAAAGGAATAACTCATTCCATGTGACCTTTAACGGGTCACTACACCCAAATAATAATCAAAAAAAACGACTTGAGAAAACACTTATAGCATATTTGGTTGAGTTCTTTAGTTTTTAGTAGATATCTGTTTGTGGTGATCACATGATTAATATTTAATAAATACGGCAGCAACATCTTCCCATAAATGCTGCTCTTTTTTGTGTGTGTGTGTGTGTGTGTGTGCAGTCCCACAGTTCTGTTTTGAGTTATTACTAAAAAATTACGAACATCACAAATGACATAACTCGCGTCATGTATTCAGACAATAGGCAGAAATCTGAGAAATGAATATCCGACACCTGATCAGATAGATCCAAAAGCATGTGAATGACTCGATGAAACTACAAGTTTTGTCATTTGTGTTTCATTTATATCGGAGCGCTCACGTTTCGTCTTTCTTCGACAGGTATTGCGAGCCACACTTCAAACCACCCGGCGGACGGTGCCCAGCTGGCCCCGGCCGGTCAAGTCAAGCCTGAGGGGGTTCAGTCCAACGGCCCGTCCCATCCGTCGGCGGAAGCTCCGCCTCTGGGTTCGGACAACAACTCCAACGGCTGCAGCCAACCCGCCGCGCCCAGCCACGACAGAAACGGCTCTCTGGAGCCTCCGCTCGACCACAGAGACGCGGCGACGGCACACGAGCGGCCGGCCAAGAGGTGCAGGACGGAGGCCGAGGCTTTGGACCAAAGTGAGGTGGAACCGGCCAGAACGCAGGAGAACTGAAGGCTCCGCAGTCGAGCGCGTTGGACACTGATCCGAGGTGGAATATTTATCACTACTTCCCCAACAGAGGGGATGAAACCCTGTCGACCCGTGAGCGCCGTTTCTCCTGACAACAAAGACTCACTTTAAGAAGGTCATTAAAATCACACCTTGAAGATCACGGCCGACCAAACTGCAGCTGGTCCTCCAGGAAGGGGCAGTAGTCGCCCCGATCCCCCCTCCCCCCCGTCCCTCCTCCACCTCATCCCTCCATCCCATCCTCGGACTGACCGCCTGCAGAGCTCCTCCCAAAGTACCACAGCAAGATCATATCGCACACAGCATCTCCTACCCATCAGCTTCTTATCCCCTTTTCGGAGACAGACTGACACAATTTTGCCAAGAAATTCCTTTTTTTCTACTTGTACTTTAAGAAAATAAATCACCTGCGATATTTTTTTACACAAGAGATATTTATATTTTTTGACAAAAAAAAAAAAAAAAAAATCAAAAAAAAAAAAAGAAAAGAAAAATCAAATGATGGGCAGCAGCTTTTCCAGCCATTTCTTCGCTCTAACGGATTTCCAGAAACGGGACGCGCTTTAAACGATTATGCGCTTACGTAGGCAAAAACAAGAGGAGTCGGCCGGTGCCGTGGCGACGCTCGCTTTAGTTGCACTTTGATTGTATGTTTCTCATCTCTGTCGGTGAGGAGCGGTGTCAGAACCCAGCGGAGACATACATCGTCACTCCCTCACTCCTTTCCTCTTATCGCGGCCGTTTGTTCGATCCGGAGAAATAAACCAGCGGGGTGGCTCCCCCTGCAG